>NC_046659.1:149639982-149672370 GCF_010883055.1 Belonocnema kinseyi | reverse complement strand
TTTTAAATATTTAGTTCAAGTTTGAACTAAAATTAATAAAATTAATTATTAATATTAATAATCATATTAAATAAACTTATAATAATACAGTATCAATAATCCTTAATTAAATTAATGCTTCAATTCCGAAGACAAAAAAAAACGAATTTTTTATAAGAAAATTGAATTATCTATCCAAAAAGGCAAATTCTAAAAAAAAAAAAAAACAGTTAAAATTTTCGACTAAATATGATGACTTTTCAAAACAGTTAAATTTTTAACAGAATAATTAAATTTTCTAGCAAATAATCGAAATTTTTTTACCAAAAAGGGTGACCCTCAAATTTTTTGAAAGTTCTTGGAAATCGTTTAAAATTTTTTTAAATATTTTAAAAACTTTGAATTTTTTTATCTTTTTAATTCTTTTTAAACTTTGAGTTCTTCTACAAAATTTTGTAATCGTTTCATTTTTTTATGGAATCTTCCTGAAATATTTCGTATTTATTTAACATTATTGAAATATTGGAAATCCTTTTTAAAAATTTTGAAATTTCAAATTTTTTAAATGTTTTACTATTGAAATTGTGGAGAAAAATTCCCAGACAATTCCAGGGAATTCGAGTGTTTATTATGAATAATAGTTTTTTTTCGGTTTCTAAGGATTCAATTAATAATATAAGTTAAATAATGAAATAATACTAAAAATCACAATAATTCATTTAATTATTTTGTCCCTAAAGTTCATGAATTTGTATGATAATTTAGACAAATTTTTATTTTATCCTCATTTACTTCAAAATGCTACCAAAATAGGTGAATTTTTAACAAAAAATTTAAATTTTAAAGAAAAAAAATTAATTTTCTACTGAATAATGTAATTTTCAAATAAATATTGTAATTATCTGAACAAATAGTTGCATTTTTAACCAAAAATACAGATTTTCTATAAGAAAGTCAATTTTATACCGAGTAAATAGTTGAATTTTCAAATAAATATTTTACCTTTTTTAATAAAATTATTGGAATTTCCTACCAGAAATATAGATTTGTAACAAAAAAATTAAGTTTTTGCCAAACAGCTGAATTCTCAAATAAAAGGTTCAATTTTTAAACTAAATCATTCAAATTTCTACCAAAATGATTAAATTTCAAAATAAACAAAAAATATATACAGTTTTAAAAAAAGTTAATTTACAAAAAAAAGATGAATTTTTAACAAAATAGTTAAACTAAAATTATTAATCAAAAAATTGAACAACTGAATTTCAAACTAAAAATATGTATATCCAACTAAAATAGCGACTTTTTAACTGAAAAAAGTTGAATTTTCAAATAAAAAGATAAGTATTCAACAATATACATAAATTTTCAACTAAAAAAGATGGATTGTCAACAAAAAATTGAATAGTTACAATTTTTAGTTTAAAAACTAATGCTCAAACAAAGAGATGGATTTTCAAATAAAATTATTTTAAACTAAAAAGATGAATTTTCGATTAAAAAAAAAGTAATTTCTATAAAAAAAATTTCAACTAAAAAAGATCAATTTTTAACTAAAAATCGACTAGTTAAATTTTTGAAATGTTTTCACATTTTTTAAATCTGGCGCACTGTAGCTTTTTTTTAAATCTTTGAAATTCTTGTATTCTTTTGAAATCTTTCTGCAATTTTTACGAAATATTTGTGAAATTATTTCTATTAATTTGAAACCGATACAATATTTGTAAACTTAAAAAAAAGTTTTTAAATCGTTTCAAATCTTTGAAATTTAAAGAAAAATTAAGAAAATATTTTTAATTCTTGAAATCTTTTCAAAACCTTATATTTAAAATATATTTGAGATTTTTCTGAAATTTTTCCTATTCGTTCAAAATCGTTGAAATATTTGAAATCTTTGTGAAATATTTTGAAATCTCTTCAAAAATTTTGAGAGCATTACCAAATTTTAAAATGTTATTAAATTTTTAAAATCTGGTGTACTGTACCCTTTTTCAAATCTTTGAAATTCTTGTATTCTTTTAAAATCTTTCTGAAAGTTTTACGAAATATTTTAAATCTTATTATTAAAATTAATTTATTATATTTTTTATTATATTATTATATTAAAATTATTATTATAATAATAAATTATTATTAAAAATAAAAATAAATGTAAAAAATATCTAAAGAAATAATAAACTAATAAATAAACATAAATCTGGTTTAATATATTAAAATTTTTTGAAATCTTATAAATTTGGTTTACTATCCTTCTTAAATCAATAAAATCCTTGAAATATTTTGAGTCCTAAAACATTTGTAAAATGTTCACATTTTTGGTGAAATTTTTGGATTTTTTTTTGTTCCCAATTGATCTTTTTTGGTAGAAAATTAAACTTTTTAGTTGAAAATTTCATTAAAAATTAAATATATTTATTTTTAAAAAATCATATATTTTGTTACAAATTATTCTTTTTTTTGTAGAAAATTAATTTTTTTCGTTGAAGTTTTATTTCTTTGATTGAAAATTAGTTTTTCTTTTATTGAAAATTAATTTTTTTAACTCAAAAGTTAACTATTTAATATTTCGTCGAATTTTTTAAATAAAATTTCATCTTTTTCGTTAAAAATTTAACTATTTCGTTCAAAGTTTATTTTATCTGATTAAAAGCTTTTGCCTATAAACGAAAATTGAACTATTCTATTGATTGTTGAAAATTTATCTTGTTTAACTATATATGTATCCATTTTGTTGAAAATATGTATTTTGCGGTAGAAAATTAACCATTTTTGTTCAAAATTCCATTAAAATAAAACAATTTAGTTGAAAAATCATATATTTTGTTAAGAATTATTCTTTTTTGGTAGAAAATTAGTTTTTAAAATATTTAAATTGAATTTCTCTAACTAAAAATTTAACTATTACATTTTTCGCCGAATTTTTTTTATAGACATTTAATTGCCTGGGTTTAAAATTTATTTTATTTAATTAAAAACTGATTTATCAACTTGAAATAAAACTATTATATTTTTAGGTAAAAATTAATATTTTTTTATTCAAAATTTATTTATTCTACAAATTTAACTAAATTTTGCTGAAAATATATCTTTTATAGTTTAAAATGTATCTAATGTTTTAAATTTATTTTTTTGTTTAAATATGCATAATTTTATAAAATTAAAAAATTAAAATTCTGAAGCTAAAAATGTTGAAAAATTAAATTTGTTTAAACTAAACACTTCTAAAATTATAAGTGAAATTATTTTCATCTGAAGTAATTTAATAAGCATCCTTGAAAAGCTTCAAAATTTTATATCAAAATCTCTAGAAATCTAGAAGCTGTTTTAACTTTATTCAAATTTAAATTATTTTTTGGAATTTGTTTAGAACTTCTAAATATCTTTTGAAATTAATCGAATATTTCCTTCAATTTTTAAAAAATCTTGGAAATTAAAAAAAAAATTCTTAAAAACTTGCAGTTTCTTTTTTACCAATTTTGGAAATCTTTAAAAATCTTTTTGGATATTCTTTTAAAATAATATCCCAAAATTATTGATTTTCAATTTTTCTAGGAATCTTGCGAAAATGTTTTTATTCTTTTGAAGCCTTTCATAATTATCATAAAATATCTACATTTCTCTATTATTAAATCTGCAAAATTTCGGTACGAATAGCAGATTTTTTTCGGTATGATTCGTTTAAATTATATAAAATCAATTCAAGTTTTAAATTAATTTTGAATCTTTCAAAAACTTCGAAATACCTCTTAAAATTGCTCAAATTTTTTCTACAAATAATAAATGTTCAATTATTATTTATATATCAAAATTAAAAAATTTCACTTACAAATTAAACATAAAAAAAATAATAACTAAAATTTTAAATTTCAAAGTTTAAAAACTCTTCGAAATTTTAACGACTGAAGGCTATTTTTTCAAGGAAAAAAATAGTATCTCATTTACAAATTAAACATTCTCAAATTTAATAATTTATTTAAAAAAAAATGTATTTTCTGCTATAAAAAATTTAAAAAAAAAGAATTAAATTTATACAAAAAAAGAAAATAATTTTAAAGCTATAAAGACGAATTTCGAACAAATAAAGATTTTTCACTCAAAAAATAAATCAAAGTTTAAATTATTGATCCTTAAAGCCAGAACACTTTTTAAAAAGAAAATTGAATTTTCAAACAAAAAATATGACTTTCGCAAAAAATTAATTTTCCACGAAACAGATTGCGTTTTTACCCAACAAAAATGAAATTTCAAACTGAAAATTAAAAAAAAAAATTAAATTTTCAACTAAAAAATATAAATCTTAAAAAATGGAAAATTTACATTTTGTGTTGAAATTTTAAACAAAAAAAAGGTATTTTCGACTAAACAGTTAAATTTTCAAAAAATGTTCAACAATTTAGTTAACTTTTACCTAAATAATTGAATTTTCAAATAAAAAGATTAATTTTCAAGAAAATAATTAAACTTTTTTCAAAAAAAGCTGCAATTTGTCTTTAAAACAGACTTGCATTTTTATAAAAAAAAGATGCCATTCTTCTTAAAATAGATTAATTTTTAATTATATAAAAACAAAATTGAAAAAAATTGTTAAATTTTTATCCAGAAAATATTTCAGTTTCTTTTTTAACACTCAAATATTATATTCAAACAGTAGAATTTTCAACCAAAGCGTAGCGTTTTCATCCAAGAAATATAAAATTTCTACTAAAGTAGGCAAATTTTTAAATCAAAAAGACAAAACTTCAAAAAAAGAGTTGAATTTTGAACCGAACAATTACATTTTTATTCAAGAATGGTGAAATTTCTCCTCAAACAGATGAATTAAACAAAAAAAAAACCTTTAAAAAAAATTAAATTTGAATCCAAAGAAGATTCCAGTTCACTTTCTAACAAAAATAATAATTGTAAACAATCCGCAACCAAAATAAATGTCTTTTTAAAAATTTAATAAATTTTCAACAAAATAATAAAATTTATAACTAAAGGGATAATCTTCAGAAGAAAGTTGTTGCGAATTTAAAAAATTCTAATCTGAAAATATTGCATTTAAACGAATTTTAACTTGTCCTATTTTTGAAATTTTAATTTCATTTTGAAATGATTTCAATGAGAAATTATAAAATTATAACTCCTTTCTAATAAAATTCTACATTTGGAACGCTCTTAATTACAAATAAAACAGTTTTAATTTCTTTGAATTTTAAATAATAGAATTTTCAAATATTTTCTAATAAAATGTTCCAATTTTCCAAATTTAATCTAAAATTATTAACAATTATTCACAATATTAAGTCTATAAAATAACTGATAGTCTAAAAAAAGTCCCTAGAAATCTCTTTATTTATTCTGCAAAGAGCAAAAGGTAAATTATATCCTAATAAGTAAAAAAAATCAAAATCAAGACTTCTAATTCAAAAAAAGAACTGTTTTAACATTTTAAAAAATTCAAGGTTCTCCTAGAAAAATCAAGATTTCCATGTTTTCTTGGGTTAAAAAATAAATAAATTCAATTCAATAGGTCGAAATTTTCTTCATAATGTCACATTTTTCAAAAAAAAAAAAAAAAAAATCGAAAAAGTCGCATGATCCGAGTCCTGTTTTACAAAAAAAAAAAAAATAAACAAATAAAAAAATAAAATAAAAATTCTCACCAGTATTGTGTGCTGAAGAAGATGGTGTATTAATAGATCCGGTACTACTACAGCGGGAAAAGGCATACCGTTCAGTTGGACTAGAAGGCTCTAATTTCATTTCACCCTCTCCTGGAACAGAATTGCTGCTGCTAGCTCCTCCACTTCTGGTAACTGGCGCCGAATCTAAATCGTAATTAACTAATTTTTCAATAAAAAAAGAAAAAATAATAAAAAAAACCTTGCAGAATTTTTTAATAGTCAATTTTGAATATTAAATTTTAACGATTTGCAATTTAAAGTTTTTAATAGAAAGATGAAACTTCAAGGAAAAAAAAGCATTTTTACGACAAATTTTTTTTACCAAATAATAGAACTTTCAACCAAAAAGATTAATTTTCTACAACAAAACAAAAAATTCCTAAGATAATACATGAATTTTAAACTGAAGAAAATTTATTTTTAAACAAAAATAGAAATAAAACATTTTTTCAACCAAACGAATTAAATTTACAACGAAATAATTCAATTTTGAATAAACTTCTACGTACAAATATTTGATAATAAAGAATTTTATTAAATTTTTAACAATAATACATTAATTTTCAACCAAAAGATACATTTTTCAATCAAAAAGATTAATTTTCTACCGAAAAGATGATTTTTTTTTAAATCAGGAATTTTCAAGCAAATATTTTAATTTAGAGAATTTTTCAACAACAAAAAAATGAATTTTTCACCGAAAAGATCAATTTTCGATAGCGACGATTAATTTTCTAGCAAGAAGATTAATTTCAAATAAAATACTCGAATTTTCGTCCAAATATTTAATTTTAAAGAATTTTAAACCGAGAAGTTTAAGTTTTAACCATTGAAATTAATCTTCAACCAAAAGAATAATTTTTCAATCAAAAAGATTAATTTTTCAAACAATCGTAAATTTTCAACCAAATATTTAAATTTAAAGAACTTTTCAACAAAATAAATGAGCTTTAAACCAAAATGATCAATTTTCAATAGCGAAGATTATTTTTCTAACAAAAAGATTAATTTCAAAAAAAATATTTGAATTTTCGTCCACATATTTGATATTAATATATTTAATATTTTTAACCTAATAAATTAATTTTCAACCAAAAGAATAATTTCTCAATAAAAAAGATTAATTTCCTACCGAAAAGATGATTTTTTTTTAAATCCTGAATTTGCTATAAAATATTTTAATTCAAAGAACTATTCAACTAAAGAAATAATTTTAAAAAAAGATCAATTTTCAATAGCGAAGATTAATTTTACCGAAAAGATGAATTTTTTTTAAATCATGAATTTTCAACCAAATATTTTAATTTAAAGAACTTTTCAACAAAAAAAAATGAATTTTTCACTGAAAAGATCAATTTTCGATAGCGAAGATTAATTTTCAACCAAAAAGATTAATTTTCCACAACAAAATAAAAAATTCCTAAGATAATACATGGATTTTCAACTAAAAAAATTTATTTTTCAACAAAAACAGAAATAAAAACTGTTTTCAACCAAAAAATTAAATTTTAAACCTAATAGTTGAATTTTTAACCAAAGAAATTAATTAATTAATAAACCAAAATAATATTTTTTCAATCAAAAAGACTAATTTCTTACCGAGAAGATAAATTTTAAAAAAATCATGAATTTGTTACAAATTATTTGAATTTAAAGAACTTTTCAAAAAAAATAGATGCATTTTTAACAAAAAAAGATCAATTTTCAATTTAATTTTCTTCAAAAAGATTAATTTCTAATAAAATACTTGAATTTTCGTCCAAATATTTGATTGTGAAGAATTTTAAACCTAATAGTTGAATTTGTAACATAATAAATTAATTTTCAACCAAAAGAATAATTTTTCAATAAAAAAAGATACATTTTTCAATTAAAAAGATTAATTTCAAATAAAATACTTGAATTTTCGTCCAAATATTTGATATTAAAAAATTTTTAACCAAAGAAATTAATTAATTAACAAACCAAAATAATATTTTTTCAGTCAAAAAGACTAATTATTTACTGAGAAGATAAATTAAAAAAAAAATCATGGATTTGTTACGAAATATTTGAATTTAAAGAACTTTTAAAGAAAATAGATGCATTTTTAACAAAAAAGATCAATTTCCAATTTAATTTTCTATCAAAAAGATTAATTTCAAATACTTGAATTTTCGTCCAAATATTTAATTTTAAAGAACTTTAAACAGAGCAGTTTAATTTTTAACCATTGAAATTAATTAAATAATAAGCCAAAATAATAATTTTTCAATCAAAAAGACTAATTTTTTACTGAGAAGATAAATTTTTTTTTTAAATCATGAATTTGTTACAAAATATTTGAATATAAAGAACTTTTCAAAAAATTGATGCATTTTTAACAAAAAAGATCAATTTTTAATTTAATTTTATAAAAAAGATTATTTTCAAATAAAATACTTGAATTTTCGTTCAAGTATTTCATGGTAACGAATTTTAAACCTAATAGTTGAATTTTTAACATAATAAATTAATTTTCAACCAAAAGAATAATTTTTCAATAAAAAAATACATTTTTCAATCAAAAAGATTAATTTTCTACCGAAAAGATAATTTTTTGTTAAATCATGAATTTTCAACCAAATATTTTAATTTAAAGAACTTTCGAACAAAAAAAATTATGAATTTTTCACCGAAAAGATCAATTTTCGATAGCGAAGATTAAATTCCTAACAAAAAGATTAATTTCAAATAAAATACTTAAATTTTCGTCTAAATATTTAATTTTAAGGAATTTTAAAGCAAGCAGTTTAATTTCTAACCAGTGTGAAATTAATTTTCAACCAAAAGAATAATTTTTCAATCAATAAGATTAATTTTTTAAACAACCATAAATTTTCAAACAAATATTTGAATTTAAAGAACTTTTCAATAAAATAGATGCATTTTTAACAAAAAATATCAATTTTCTATCAAAAATATTAATTTCAAATAAAATACTGAAATTTGTGTTCAAATATTTTATTTTAAAGAATTTTAAATCTAATAGTTGAATTTTCATCCGAAAAGATTAATTTTCTAACAAAATTCTAACAGAATAGATGAATTTTCAACTAAAAAAAATTATTTTTAATCAAAAATAGAAGCAAAAAATGTGTTGAACCAAACAAATTATATTTAGAACGAAACAGTTAAATTTTGAATAAACTTCTACTCTTTTCAACAAAATAAATTAATTTTCAACCAAAAGAATAATTTTTCAATCAAAAAGATTCATTTTTTAAACAATCATACATTTCCAACCAAATATTTGAATTTAAAGAACTTTTCAACAAAATAAATAAATTTTAAACCAAAAAGATCAATTTTCAATTGTGAATATTAATGTGCTATGGAAAATATTAATTTAAAATAAAATACTTGAATTTTCGTTCATGTATTTGATTTTAAAGCATTTTAAACCTAATAGTTCATTTTCTAACCAAAGAAATTTATTTTTCAACCAATAGAATAATTTTTAAATGAAAAAGATTAATTTTCTACCTAAAAGATTAATTTTTGGAAATCATAAATTTTTAACAATTTTTTTTTAGCAAAAAAAAATGAATTCCTAACAAAAAATAAAGGTTTGATTAATGAGATCACTTTTCTATCAAAAAAGGTAAATTTACAAATTAACACAAAATAGTTAAATTTTCGGTGCAAATATTAATTTTCAACCAAATTAAATAAAATTTTTAAAAAAATTTACTTTCAATCAAACAGGTTAACTTTAAATCATGAAAATTAAATTTTTATTAAAAAAAAGACAAAAAATGGAATTTTTAGTTAAAAAAAAAAATTATGTTTCTTTCCTATAAAAAAATTTTCTTTTAACAATATATATGAATTTCCAACTTACCCACAATAAATTTTAAATTAAAAATATAAAATGATAAATTAATGATAATTTTCCATAAAAAAAGACATTATTTCTATAAAATATATAAATTTTCACCTAAAAAGCAAAAGAAATTTCAGAAAAGAACCGAATAGTTAAATTTTCAGTCGGAAAAATAATTTTTTAAAAAAGCAGATAAATTTTCAACGAAATAGTTAAATTTTCAATCAAACAGGTTAACTTTTAATCATAAAGATTAAATTTATATGAAAAAGAAAATTGTAAACATAAAATTGAATTTTCAGCTAAAAAAAATTTATATCACTTTTCTCTCGCAAAAAATTCAACAATATATATGAATTTTCAACTTGAAAGAATAAAGTGTGAATTAAAAATATAGTTCGATTTTAAACAAAGAATGAATTTTTAACCGAAGAATATAATCTTTTGTTAAAAAAAAAAACATTTTTTCTATAAAATATATAAATTTTCAACTAAAAACCAAAATAAATGTCAACAAAAAACATAATAATTAAATTTTCAGTCAGAAAAATAATTTTCTAACAAAGCAGGTAAACTTTCAACAACAGAAATAAATTCTTAACAAAAATTTGAATTAAAAAAAAAAAAACTAAAATTCAACCAGTCATGAATTTTTAATCTAAGATTAATTTTCTGCCCAAAAGATAAATTTTTAAGAAAATACATTAATAATCTACCACAGCAAACATTTTCAATAAAATAGTTAAATCTGGTACAAAAACAGATTTTCCAACTAAAGCAACGAATCATTAAATAAACAAAAATGATTTTTTAACTAAATTTTCACTTCCAAATAATAATGAATTTTTCATAAAAAAGATTTACTTCAATCCAAAAATAGTTGAATTAAATATGAATTTTTAAAAGTATTTTTCTATTCAAAGTGTCAACAAAAATTCAAAAACTGATGTACATTTTGGAATTTAAAATTAGTACAAAGTAAACAAATAAGACTTTTTTCAAAATTGCGAATTCATTTTTCACATTTTTGTTGACATTTTGGCAATTACAGAGCTTCTGCGGAATATAAAAGCAGTACAAATAAAATACTATTTGCATAATTAACATAAGCAAAGGAAATAAAAAAAATCTTCAATTTCACTAAATATTAATACCCATAATTAAGTTTTTATAGTACTTTCACAAAGGTGAATTTTTAATTTTTAGCGCTTTGGCGCACGGCATATGCTAAAGAAATTTAAAATACAAATTATTCACTAAAAAAAAAACAAAAAAAAAAGTAGAGGTCGACAATAATACCACAAAATATTAGCGCCCACATGCATTATTTTCGAGCAAAAAAATTGTTTATTATTTTTTTACGATATTTTGATTTACTTACGAGTGATTTCAAAACCTTCTTTATTTTGTGCGTCGGCCATCGTTTCTGAAATATTTTTCGTTTGCGTTATAATACTTATAATGCAGTGTTATTTCACTAAAAAGAGAAAATATCACAAAAGTGGTGCAGTGTTTGTGTGTGCATATAATTTGATTTTGAAGAGAGCCAGCAGCTGATTTGGAACGAGCGCGAGTGGAAACTTACAAATTGAATAGGGAGCAATCGTCAAGCCATAATCTTTAAACTAACAATATATTTTGTAATAAAGAAGATCATTAGATATCTTCATCTTTGCGAGATAAAATTATCAACTTGGTGACGCAGTAAGCAGAACCAACCAAACCTAACCTATTTCAAAGTTTTCCAGATGTGCAATAGCGGCGCTCCAATTGTCGGATAATGGAACCAAAGATTATCTTTTTAGTTCTGAGCCGGTTAATTCTGGTTATACTACTTTGAGAACGGTAACCAGAATGAGAATATTACCGAGAAATAAATTCTCTGCACGAAGGAATAATAAGGAGACCTAACTGCCAGTGGGAAGCCATCTGAAACTGGCAATAGAAACATTACCGTAAGTGATACGCACATTACAGGAAGATCCTAGATTTGAGTGCGCAGGTGCGCAGTTGTCCTCTTCCTATACATGGAGAAGTGTGCGAGTGAGAAAGTTTGTCAAATTGACGTAAGTTAGAGGTTGTGTTCTTTTGTTGATCATCATACGAAAGATACACAAAATAAATATATAAACAGTATTTTCGATACTTGTTTGAAAAATGTGTGAACGAATTAAAATGTCTTGCCACATTTGCAACTGCGTCTCCTTTATATAGAAAAATAAGATCAAAAAATAAAGGTTAAATTTCTAAAGCATTTCTATTAAAATTAAATGACAGTCAGGTAAAATAATAAAAATATTAGACGTTTATTGTACTTACAGTGGAGGCTTTAAAAAAACGAAGTGTATTTGCCTTCTTCGGCGTGTAACTTCGTCCACAACCCGGAACTTGTCACCTCATGGCTCAGAATACATTTCTGACACTTGCATCAAAACAAACAAATAGAACCTCTCAACTTACGTCAATTTGACAAACTTTCTCACTAGCACACTTTTCCATGTATAGGAAGAGGACAACTGCGCACCTGCGCACTCAAATCTAAGATCTTCCTGTAATGTACGTATCACTTACGGTAATGTTTCTTTTGCCGAGTGTGGAAACGGAGTTAGGTCTCCTGATTATTCCTTCGTGATTCTCTGAGAATTTATGAGAATCTCAGAATTTATTTTAATTAATAAAAATTGCATTTTTTCGTTAACTTTTCGGTTGAAAATTCAACTCTTTTTCTGAAAGTTTGTCTTTTTTATTTGAAAGTTGACCTGCTTTAGCAGAAATTAAATTTTTTTATATAAAAATGCTACTGCTTCGTTAGAAATCAAGCTATTATACTATTTTCATGAAAACTCCACTATTTCGTAGTAAATTTACTTTTTGTTTAATATGATCTTTTTTTAAATAAAAATGCAACTATTTGGTAGAGAATTTAACTGTTTCGTTTAAAATTCAACCTTTTTGGTTGAAAAAATTCCTCTTTTTGGATTCAAAATTTAATTTTTTTCGTAGAAACTTTGTTTTTTGTTACAAAAATTCAATTTTTTATGTTACTGAATTAACTGGAATCTTTTTTGGATGAAAACTTAACTTTTTTGTAATAAAAATTCTTCTGCTTTAAGATAAATTTCATATTTTTTAATAAAAATGCAACTATTTGCTACAGAATTCAACAATTTTGTTAAAAAGTCATACTTTTTGGTTAAAAGTTCGTCTATTTGGATTGAAAATTCAACTTTTGTTGAGAAAATTATTGCTTGTTAAAAAATGCATAGTTTGATAGTAAAAACCCGACTAAAATCTTTTTCAACCGAAAATTCAACTATTTTTTTTTGAAAATTTATTTTTTTGATTTAAAACTTCATCTCTTATAGAAGAAATTTCATTTTTTGTATGCAAATGCCACTTTTTGGTTTAAAATCGTTCTTCTTTGCTTGATAATTAAACTAATTTGTTTTAAACATTTGGTTAAATCGCTTTTTTAAGAAATTACTATTTTTGTTAAAGATTTATATTTTAAGTTGAAATGTTATCTCGTTGGTTAAAAGTTTAATTATCTTGTTATAAATTAATCTTTTTTAATTGAGAATTCAACTAATTGGGTCAAAGTTAAATTGCATTGTGAAATTTTTTTATTGAAGGCTTATCTCTGATTGAAAATTTATCTGTTTAGTGGAAAATACCTCTTTTTGTTGTTGTTTAGAATTCATTTTCTAACAGAAAATGGAACTTTTCCATTTTTTAAAATTGATATTTTTTAGTTTAAAAAATTCGCGTTTTTTTGTTTGTAAAAAAATGATTTTCTAGTTTGAAATTTCATTTTTTTTGCGTAAAAATGCATGAGTTTAGTGTAAAATTAATTTTTTGTTGAACAGCCATATTTTTTGTTTGAAAATTTTAATTTTGTAAAGAAAATTTGTCTTCTGGTTTGAAAGTTCAATAATTTAGATGAACTTCTTTTTTTTTTGAGTTAGAAATTCGTCTTTTTGGTATTAAAATTATTTTCTTTTGTTGTATAAATTACATTCTTTTTTTACTAAAATATAAATAATGACACTTTTTCGTTGGTTATTTGCCTTGTTAAGTTGAATATTCAACTATTATGTTAAAAACTCAATTATTTTGTTGAAAATTCCAGTATTTTGTTAAAGAGTTATCTTTTAAAGTAGAGAAAACTTTTTTTTTAAATAATTCAACGTATTTGAAAATTTTAAATTTGTATATAAAACACTGTAATTCCTAAATATGTCTTGGCTAGAAAATTATTTATATTCAACCGCTGATATAGCCTGAACAATAAAAATATTGTTAAAAATCATAAATTCTTCAATCATAAAATCCACCAATCTGATGAATTTGCGCGAAATCAAATTTCAAAGCAAAGAAAATAAAGTAATATTTTTCTATTCGCTTAAAACTTGCGGAAAAAATGTATGAGTTGTTTTGTTAATCTTAAATATGAACTGCATTATAAAATTTTTCAACTATAGAATGTATACAAATGGAATAATGAAAAATATGTGAGCTGCAATCGTACAAAAATCATGCCGACGTTGTGAATGAAACTGTTTTTAGAAGAACGGAATTTCGTAAATGAAAATAAGACTGAATATATTTTTTTAAACATATTTATTTTAACAAAATAAATATATAACAAAAAAAAGTTATCAATATAATTTATGAACTTATAAATATTTAAGGAATATGCTTTCTATTGGCTGCGGTGCGTGCAGCAATGCAAATAACTGGGTTCAATTCTTTTCTTAATCTATTCAATTCCCTTACTCTGATGTATGTTCTAGTTCTTACTAAACACATCAAAGCGTCCATAGGAATTTTAAATTCCTCATTCGTCTTTTCGTCAACTTTTTTTACGAGCTTCTTAAAAATTAAATCTTCGCTTGATAAAAAGTTACCATGAAATTCGTTAAAAATTATTTCCAATGTATAAGATGCATTGAGCATATTTTGGGAATCTTATGATTTATTTATAACTTTTTACTTTTAAATAATCTAGCAGCAAATACCAATGTAATTATATTACATAGTACTGAAAGTTTGAATTCCCGCAAAACTTTCTGATTAGTTCATTTCTCAATATGGCGGATTTACGAAAGTTTTTTTTCATTGGTCGTGCGCGGTAACACACCTTTCTCTATTACATCATGGTTCGACTCTTATTGGTAGAGTTCTGAGCCGGTTATATTACTAGAGTTGTAAAATTTCATAAAACTTTGGTTCAATGAAAAGTTTCATGAAACTTTCAAGGTCTCGTGAAATATTGCAATGTTTCAAAGACGGTGGCGGGAAAATTCAAACCGCATATAATAAGAAGAGAAAATCAATTCACATTTTCTCAAGAAATCGTTAATTAAATAATTAATTAACTAATGCAATACGTTTTTATAATTTCCCCTTAAATTAAATACTAAAAATTAATGAACAAAATTGAGTTTTATAGCAAATACAGTTACATGGTTAAGAATTTTAAAAACCCAATTTTCCTATACTAAGTTAATATATATATTTATTAGTTATATTTAATAGACTAAGGCATTTTGAAGTATTCAGAGCAACAATTTTTAATAATTTCAGCAATATCACAATTTTACTGCGGAAACACTGAGAAACATTGAGAAACACTAAATAAAATTTTTTTAAAAGTTTAAACTTGCGGCGAAGTGGCATACGATACGAGTAACAAGTACCTAACCTGATCTGATTTCCGCGCATGCGCATATGGAAGTTCTCTCCTTTCCCCCCAATGTTTCATGAAACGATGAAACTTTGACTGTGAAATATTTGAAAGCTTCAAGTGAAAGTTTCAATGTTACAATGAAACGTTTCATTGCTCACAACCCTATATATTACTTTGAGAACGGTAACGAGAATGATAATATTACCGTGAATATAACCGAGAAATTAATTATCTGGGAATTTATGAGATTCTCAGAATTTAGTTTAATTAATAGAAAATTGAATTTTTTCGTTAATTTTTCGGTTGAAAATTTAACTCTTTTTTTTAACTTTCTCTTTTTTATTTTAAACTTTATCTGCCTTAGCAGAAATTAAATCCTTTTTTAATAAAAATGCAAGTATTGGTTTAGAAATTATACTATTTTGTTAAAAAGCCATACTTTTTTTTGTTTCAAATTCTTTTTTATTGAAAATTGAATCATTTCGTAGAAAATTTACTTTTTGTTTAAAATTTAAATGTTGGCATTAAAAATGTAATAAAATACTTTTTGAAAAAATGTCGTTTTTTATTAAAAATTCCTCTTTTTTAGTACAAATTTCATCTTTCTTGGATAAAAATTCAACAAATAAAAATCCATGTGTTTTAAGAGAAGTTTCGTCTTTTTTAATATATAAAAGTTCAACTATTTTGTTGAGAATTCAACAATTTTATTCAAAATTCATGCTTTTTGGTGGAAAAAATTTGCCTTTTTTAATGAAAATTTAGTCTTTTTTGTACAAAATTCGTATTTTTACCTTGAAAAGTCAACTAAAATATTTTTTTTGATGAAAATTCGACCTTAAAAAAAAATTTTTTTTAGAAAAATAAAAGTTAATCTGTTTTAAGAGAAATTTCGTCTTTTTTTATGAAGGTTCAACTATTTGGTTGAGAATCCAACAATTTTGTTAAAAATTCATGCTTTTTGGTGGAAAATAATTCGTCTTTTTTTAATGAAAAAATTTTTTTTTGTGGAAACTTCATTTTGGTTACAAAATTTGTATTTTTATCTTGAAAAGTCAACTGGAATTTTTTTTGGGTGAAAATTCAAACATTTTTTTGAAAATATGTATTTAAAAAAATGCATTTGTTTCAAGAGAAATGTCGTCTTTTCTTTTTAAAAAATTCAACTATTTGGTTGAGACGAATCTGAAAAAAATTAGATTAATTTTTAAACAAAAAGATTAATTTTCTACGAAATAGATGAAATTTGAACCAAAAAAGAAAAATTTCAACGAAAAACGGAATTTACATTTTGAAATACATCACAAAGATGAGTTTTCAACTAAAACAATGCATCTTCAACTGAAATAGTTGAATTTTCAACAACAAAAATTAATTTTTACTAGAAAAAGATAAATTGTCAACCAAAACTGAAATAATTACGTTTTAATTTATAAAATCAATTTTCAACAAAAAAAAACGAATTTTGAACAAAAAAGGTCATCATTTTATAATAAAATATTGAATAAATAAATTTTGAGTTGAAAATAATTGTTTAACCAGAAAGATGAATTTCTAACTAAAACTATGGAATATTCAACTGGAACAATAGTTACGTTTTTAGTTCAAAAGAATAATAATTTTCAATTGAACAAAAAAAAATCAACGAATTTAAATTTACGGCAAAAACTTTCTTTTTATAAAAAAACAAGTTTTCAATCAAACAGCTCATTTTTCAACAACATAATTTGGAACAAAAGAGTTGAACTTTGAACCAAGTAATTTTATTTCCAACTTAAGAAATGAATTTTTGACTGAAATTATTATTATTTAATTAGAATACTTATATTTTTAACTGAAAAGAAAAATTTTTAAAGAAGGAGAATAAATTCCAAAAGAGAATTTACTGAGTTAACTGGAATCTTTTTTTGATGAAAACTCAACTTTTTTGTAATAAAAAATTCTGCTTTACGATATATTTCATATTTTTTTATCAAAATGCAACTATTTCCTAGAGAATCCAACAATTTTGTGAAAAATTCATTCTTTTTGGTTAAAAATATTTCTCTTTTTGGATTGAAAATTCAATTTTTTGGTAAAAAATGATTGCTTTTGAAAAAATTCATAGTTTGATCTTGAAAACTTGACTAAAATCTTTTTCAACAAAAAATGCGACTATTTTTTTGAAAATTGATCTTTTTGATTTAATACTTCATCTGTTACAGAAGAAATTTCATTTTTCGTATGAAAATGCAACTTTTTGGTTCAAAATCGTTCTTCTTTGATTGACAACTCAACTAATTTGTTTCAACTACTTGGGTCAAAAATAAGCGTTAAGCTTCATTGTGAAATTTTTTTTATTGAAGGCTTATGTCTCGTTGAAAATTTAACTCTTAAGTGGAAAATACTCCTTTTTTTATTTAGAATTAATTTTTTAACATGAAATGTAACTTTTCCATTTTTTAAGGTTGATATTTTTTTAGTTAAAAATTCGCGTTTTGTTGTTGTTAAAAATAATTTATTTGTTTGAAATTTCCTTTTTTTGCGTAAAAGTGCATTAGTTTCGTGGAAAATTAATTTTTTGTTGAACAGTAATATTTTAAAAATTCTTTTTTTTTGTTGTATAAATTTCATTCTTTTTTCATTAAAATCAAAACTATGACACTTTTTTGTTGATAATTTATCTTTTTAGGTTGAATATTTAACTATTACGTTAAAAATTCAATTATTTTGTTAAAGAGTTATCTTTTAAAGTAGAAAAAACTTTTGTTTTGTTTGAAATAAATTAATATATTTGAAAATTTTAAATTTGTATGTGAAACACTGTAATTCTTGAATATGTCTGAGCTAGAAAATATTTTATATTCAACCGCTGATATAACCTAAACACTAAAAATATTGTTAAAAATCATAAATTCTTAAATTCCTTTAAATTCTCCTCAAGTCTGTTACATTCTCGGTTATATAACCTAAAGGTAAATTCTCAGGAATTTAAGAACTCTACTTATTGGACGAGTGGTCGTTGCGCGCGGTGCACGATCGATTTGAATTGAAAGAATGGAAGTGTAAATTTTTTAACTTTTTACAAACTACTTTCAGCAGCTATTCACTGCACGCACAATAGTTGAAAATTAAAATTTACAACATATTAAATATGTTCCGTATAATTTGAATTTATTTTTAAAATAGAGAATAATAAAATAAAAACAAATTTTCGCTTACTGTCTAACAGAAACACTTACTACCCCCCTCTCAAAACCTCACACCAACTACCCCCCCCCCCCCCCCCTCCTATGTCGTTCGTCTTCCGCAAAAAGAAATGCCCTATTTTTTTGGAACGACTGAAAAATCCCGAAAAATAAAATTCCAGATCACGAAAATTACCGAATACCGAATGAAAAAATTCTTGAATTATAAAATTTCCAAATAATAAAAATTCTCGAATCAAAAAATTCTCAAACAATAAAATTCCCAACACTTTAAAATTCTCGAATTGGAAAATTTCCGAATAATAACACTCTTGAATCATAAAATTTGTAAATAATAAGAATTCTCGAATCGAAAAATTTCCGAAACGATAAAATACTCGATTTGAAAAATTTCTGAAAAATAAAATTGAATAATAAAATTCTTGTATTCTAAAATTTCCAAATAATAAAAATTCCTGAATCAGAAAATGCACAAATAATAAGATTCGCGACAATTTGTAATATTGCCGAATAATAAAATTCCTGACACTGTAAAATTCCAGAATTAGAAAACTTCCGAATAATAACATGCTTAAATTATAAAATTCCGGAATAATAATATTATTAAATTTGAAAATTCCCGAATAATAAAAAATTCCCGACAGTCTATAATATTACCGACTTTGAAAATTCCCGAATAATAAGATTCCTGAATAGTAAAATTCTTAAATTTAAAAATTTCCAAATAATAAAAATGCTTGAATCAGATAATTCATAAATAATCATTTCCGATAGTTTATAATATTACCGAATTTAAAAATGTCTAAATAATAAAATTCCTGAATCAAAAAATTCCTGACAGCTTCTAATATCACCGAATTAAAAAAGTTACGAAGAATAAAATTCCTAAATTATAAAATTACCGAAAAATAGAAATTCTCGAATTGGAAAATTTCCGACAGTTTGAAAGTTGCCGAATAATACAATTCTCAACAATATAAAGTTCCCGAATAATAAAATCCTTAAATTAAAAAATTCCGAAATAATAAAGTCCTTAAATTGAAAAATTCCCATATTATAATAATTCTCCAATTGAAAAACTTCCAAATTATAAAATTTCAGACAATTTATAATATTACCGAATTTGAAAATTCCCGAATAGAAAAATTCTCGAATAGTAATTTCCTGACAGTTTATTAGATCACCGAATTTGAAAATTCCCGAAAGTTTATAATATTGCCGAATTTGAAAATTCCGGAATAATAAAATTCCCGAATTGGAAAACTCCGAAATAATAAAATTTTTTAATTATAAAATTCCTGAATAATAAAGTTCTTAAATTTTTTAATTTCCAAATAATGAAATTCCCCAACTGAAAAATTCCCGAATATTAAAATTCCCGACAGTTTATAATATTACATAATTTGAAAATTCCCCAAATGGAAAATTCTCGAATCGGAAAATTCTCGGACAACAAAATTTGCGACAGTTTATAATATTGGCGAATTTTAAAATGACCTAATAATAAAATTCCCCCCTGCTTATAATATTACCGAATTTGAAAAATCCTTAATAATACAATTTCCACACTTTAAAATTCTCGAATCAGAAAATTCCAGACCACTTTTAATCTTACCGAATTTGAAAATTCCCAAATAACAAACTTTCCGACAGTTCATAATATTACCGTATATGAAAATTTCCGAATAATGAAATTTCCGCTTTATAAAACTATGGAATAATAAAATTCTTGAATTAGAAAATTCTGAGATTGGGAAATTTCCGAATAATACAAGTTCTTTTCAGTTTATAATATTACCGAATCGCCTTTAAATCATGAAATGTTATAATTTGCATTTGTTTAAATATTTTCCCCCTGCTAACCGTGCCAAAAGATATTTTCTGAAATTAATGACACAATAATTTTCTCCGCCTTTTCTATGAAATGCGTATATCTCTTTTTATTAAAATGAATCATCTTGGAAACATTAAATCTATTATTAAATAATTGTTTAAATAATTTAAAAACTGTCTTACACAATAAATATCACGCTTGAAAAGATACATTTTAATCGAAAAAGATGAAATGTATAAAAAAAGAAAAGAATTTTAAAAAGAAAAAGACCAATTTTTAACAAATAAAGATTTTTCTCTCACGACAGATAGAAAAGTTTATTTAAGTTGTTAAACGTTCACGACAAAAGACGAATTTTCTAAACAAAATTTGAATTTTTAAACAAAATTATGACTGTTCAGCAAAAAAATTAATTTTATACGAAAGAGGTGCATTTTTAACCAACAAAAATAAAATTTCTAACTAAAAAAATTATTTTTTTACCAAAAAAGGAAACTTTTAACTAAAAAATATACAATCTAAAAAAATTTTTTAATAATAACGTTTATCTTTTCCCCAAGTAATTGAATTTTCAATTGAAAAATATTAATTTTTAACAACATAGTTAAGCTTTCCGCTAACTAGATGAACTTTTAACTGAAAGTATAAATCATTAAAAAAACAAAAGATTTCTTAACAAAGTGACTTAATCACATCTTTCAAATAAAATAGTTGAATACTCAAGCGAAGAAAAATAATTTTGAACCAAAAAATTACATTTTGATTTGAAAAAAAGAAAAAATTTCTGAATTTGTATATGAATTTTCAAACAAAAAATAAGCTTATACGAAGAAAATTTAATTTAAAATCTTAAGAAGACAAATAGTTGCATTTTTATACAAAAAAGATGAAAAGATAAAATTTCAGACAAAAAGGAAACTTTCTACAAAATGGTTCAGTTTTCAACCAAGCAGTTCCATTTTTGTTCAAGAAGAATGAAAATTTTTCTGAAACATTTCCACTTTTATGCGAGAAAGATGAAATTTCTCTTAAAAAATAAGAATTTTTATTTTAAAAAAAACAAGTTTTGAGAAAAATAGTTCATTTCTCATCCAAAAAGATTCCACTTGACTTTTCTCAATCAGAATATGAATGTTTAAACAAGAAATAATTTTCTACAAAAAATTTAATTTTGAATCTAAAAGCACGAATTCTTAACACAAAAAATACTTTTTAACTAAATTGTTAAACTCGCAACCAAATTTTTCAACCAAATTTTTTCAACAAAAAATGATGCATTTTTAACAAAATAGTTGAATTCTCAACCAGATAGTTGTATTTTTATTTAAGAAAGATGAAATTTGTACTAAAGCAGGTGAATTTTTAATAACAATATATATTTTCAAACGTTGAACTTTTTCCAGAAAAGATTTCAGTTCATATTCCAACACCAAAATATAAATTTTAAACAAAAAATAAATTTTCCGCCAAGTAGTTCAATTTGCAACAAGACAGTAGAATTTTCAAGCAAAAAGTTTGACCTTCAAAAAAAAATAGTTTGATATTCTATCAAACAGTTGCATTTTCATCTCTTGAAACAGATGAATTCATAAAAATAAAAAATAAAAAAATAAAGTTGAGTTTTCATTCAAAAAATATTTTAGTTCTCTTTTCAACAACAAAATATTAAATTTAAACAAAAAGTTCTTTTTTCTAGGAAATAGTTAAATTTTCAACAAAACAAAAGCATTTTCAACAAAAAATACACGAATTAAAAAAAATGGTTGAATTTCCAACCACACAGTTCCATTTTTATCCAAGAAAGATGAAATTTTTTCTAAATCAAATTAATTAAAAAAAAAGGCTTTAAAAAATAATTAAACTTTAATCCCAAGATGATTCCTGTTCACTTTTCAACACCAAGATAAGAATTTAAGCAACAAGTTAATTTTCTGCTAATCAGTTGACTTTTCAACCAATGGTATGGCTTTTCAACAAGATTTTTAAATGTTCAACCAAACAGTTGCATTTTTGTCCAAGAAAAATGAAAATTCTACTAAAACAGGCGAACTTTTAAATAAAAAAAAAACATATTTTCAGAAAAAATAGAAAGATTACAACAAAAAAGTTGAATTTGCAACCAAAAACAGTGTCTTTTTAAGAAAACTGTTAAACGCTCAACCAAATAAAAAAATTAATAACTAAAAAAAGATAATCTTTAAGAAAAAGTTACTGCGGATTTTGCAAAATGCAACAAAATTTCTCGACCTCTCCCCCTGAGCTATTACGTAATCTAAGTACGGTCACTAAGACAAAAGACAAATTTCTTGAAATTACCACAAGATCGCGACACTTCTTGCACCACAAATATTAACCAGAATAATTTTAACAAGAAAAAATTGACCACTTAATCAGATAGAATTTTCTAGACGTATTAACCATAATTTCTGATTGAAATAACTAGAAAATGTTTAACCAGACGCGTCTATTAACTTTAACGAGAACTTTTTTTGAGTGTATGCACAAAGTGGGGGAAGTAGAATGACCAAGCGCGTAGCATGAGGTATATAAAGGCGTATAAAATACTTATCGGGGTCATTTTATTAGGCCTCTTAAGAGCGACATCAATTTCTCAAATATTTTTCTTATATTTTTATAAATAAGACAGTAACTTAAAAGATAAGGACCATACATTTACTTTTTCATTTTACTTCCTCTGCCACGCAACCTTGAACAGATTTTGTACTTTTTAATAACTCTGAAGATTCTGCGGGTAAATTAGGTTTAACAAATAAGGACAGTTTTGAAATATGAGATCAGCAATAATTATTCTTCCGCTCGAGTCATTTTGAAGTATAAATAAAGCGTTATTATTTGACAGAAGGGACAAAGGTATAAATAGCAGTCACTTATCGCTTCAGTTATTTTACGAACCTTTTGGAAAATGAGATTTTTTTCTCCATAATTTCGTCTACCCAGAATAAATGAAGCTTTTAGCTGAAATTGTACTCCTTACGTCCATGGGATTGTTGTATTTTGAACGTGAGTTTAATATAATATTATAATTATTATATATGATAAACATGCGATATATATTCATAAACATGTTCACTTAAGAGCTTAAAGGTCCCATATTGTTAGGTCCTAAAGCGCCCAGCTTTAACTTTATATTATTTTGGTTGACACAACGTTATATCTGACCAGACTTACATTTTTAATAATACACCAAACTCTCGCTTTCAGTTAATTGTCGGGGGTTGCCTTCAAATGGCCTTGGAATGATTTCGGGGGGACAGAAAAGTAAACAGTGAGGGCCGCCTGACTCGTTTCCAATTGGAATATATATCTACATATATAATGTCGCAACCACTCTCGCCCTACTCCTCTAAGAAACTGCGTCAGCCAGCTGATCCAGAAAGGCTGAGAACGGGGTGACTGAAAGCGAGAGTTTGGTGTATATTTAAATTGGCTACTATTATAGAGTTTTCCGTACGACTACTTCATTTCCAGCTCTTCCAGGGAAAAATAAGGAATCTAGAAAGTGAATTTCTTTTAGAATCGATTAATAATCGACTCTGTTCTGCGCATTAGAATATGTGTTTGAAGAAATTCCTTTTTCCGTAATTTTAATATCTTTATAGATGCCATTTTTTACGTTTGATAGATTTTAACCATCTTCATACATTTAAAAATTTTTTCCATTTGGTGATTCATAGGAGATAACGGATGTAGTGTGATAGACGCCTAGATTTTAAAATTGTCTAAGCCTTAGCCGAGATAAAGTTGTGTTGGTAAATATGTTTTTGAAAAAACGATCTCATTTGACAAAGTACTATATCAGCATATCACAGTTTAAACAAAGCTTCCAGAAAAACGCATTTCTTCATTTTTACTGAGGCTTCAATCGTTATGTACATGATGACAATCTATTATTCAGATTTCCTAATTTAAACTAAAATAAAGAAACTTATGTACTCGTATATAAATACATTAATACAGACAGAAATAACCGCGATAAAAAAAACTCGTGGAAAACGAGTATATTTATTTAACGGAAAATGTTTTTTTCCGAAATATATAGTTTTACGTGCACAATGCGATTCTGATCTTGAATTTTTTTTCCCTACACTTTGGGTTTCTTAAAATTTATTAAGTGAAATCATTTACTGTTTTAATCAAAAACCGCGCTTTAGTTTACATATTCTCACAGCCAAATATTGTTTTTTAAATAAAATCTAGTTCAAAAATATATCAAACATTTTGGACAAAATCGGAGGTAAGACCCAAAATTCTAAGACTTTATTCTTACTTTGTACAATAGGAATTTGGTCATTTATTTCGATAAACGGCGTGAAAGGGAAATCTTGGGAAGCCAATCCAAAAGAAAAGAGATCAAAAATCTGACGTCTGACGTCTAGAAAGCTGTCGTACAACAAATGCACAAATAATTTTCACCTTTCTTTTCGCAAAAGCTAACTTATTTTCCTATTTTTAGAGCAATTATTATTTCTGCAAGAACACCTTGCTAAAATAAGTAGAGCTCCCAAGTATCTCTGGTGGCCCGCACGTGGCGCCGCCTGATGGTTTTTTTCAAACGGGTAGGTGAGTTAAGTTGAAGGCCTACAGATAGCTGTATGTAAACACGCGAAAATTGAAATAAAATAATTCATCAAATATATAATAAAAAATGTTTATTATAATTCAAAGTGGTTTTCAAGCAGTAAATCATGAAATTTTTCTCAAAGAAAGCATTGCTAAAGGTATACATTCAGTAAAAAGTTGTCCTGTGAGCCATGTGGTCGAGCAAATCGACGGAAGTTTTCCTAGAATTTGTGGAGTTGTTTTGCGAGAAACTGTAGGAGCAGAAAGTACGAAAAATAGGCCTTATTTTAAATCAGATTAAAATTGTGTACGTTAGGTTCCATGGCGTTCCATGGAATTTCGTTGAACTTTATTTATTTACGTTGCATTATATTGAATTCCGTTGAAGTAGCAACTACTTTTTATAGAGTCTATACAAAGATCAAACAATTATGAATAATGTTTTTCAGAGATTTTTTTCGAATTCCATTAAATTCCATTGAATTTGATTGAATTCCATTAAAATCTACTAAATTTAATTGCATTCCATTATATTCATTTTTTCAACTCTCTTTTTTCATTAATTATCTATAAATCGCGTATATTATTTTTTTGAAAACTGTTTATTTTCAGGAAATTATATATACATATTGCTTCCTGCTGACAGCAGCTCTCCACACTTGTTTTCGCTCTTTCTGCCACCAGTGTCCTGGAAAAGAAAAAAATTGTAGTTCCGGATTTTTTTGCTCCGTATCTGAGCAACTTACTACACTAAAAATTCTTCTTGACCCGGTTTTTTGGGCTGAAACCCCTAAAATATTCACACTCTTATGAATGCTAACTGCACTACACGGCGCCACCACTCACCTTGCCGCTCAAATTTCTCGCCGTCTGATGGCGCTGCCAACATACTTGGTATGGATTTTTGAGTTATTGTAATTTGTAGATTTCTAGGCCCATTACCTAGTTAATGTGTGAATGATTCCAGCATTGCTTCCTTCAGGTTAGAAGAGATTGAACACCGTCAATAAATGGGTAGACGAGGTTAACAAGTGAAACAATTTATTAAATGAAGTACAGCATACTCAGTCAAGCGTACACAAGGGTGGTCAACTACCAACTGACGAGAAACATGGTCGTCGTGAAGGCATAGCTGTGCGTCGGGCGGGAACTCAGTTCCGCCATAGACTATACTATCTCGCGCGAATTGAAACCTGCTATGCCACCATGAACTATAGAATAGTCATGTAGAGTCGAAACTCATGATATAGAGTAGTAAAACGTTAGAGAGTCTACAGTACTCCCCCTTAAGTGACAACGATATTGGAGAGTTGAGACTGACGGAATACAATAGTTTCACAAAACCCTTAGACCATCATAGAATTACGATTAATGAAGTTCATGGGAATTCCATTGATTATTTTTTCGTATACGAGTGCATATTAATTTGCGACTAGGGAAGTACATTTTCGCTGAAATAAGCGAATTTTCTTTGCTCAGATTGGTGTTTGATGCTTATTATCTAATATCACCTGAAAAGCATGGCTTGTTAAATAAAATAGCGTGGTACATTTGAAGAGATATCCTTTTCAGGTAGACGGTTTGCGCAGTATATATACATATTGGTTAAGAGTACGCGTAAAAACTTTGTTAAAAAAGGATAGATCTCTGTTGAGCATTTTATATTAAAATATCAGTCTTCAATATAGATACTGGTAATTTCCATTTCAGCGTAAACATACAACGACGTCACGATAGTCTATACATGCGACAATTTGCAGTAGTAATTCAAACATTTAGTAATTACGAAATGTACAATAACACATTTTTCTAGCATGTTGCGATTTATGCGATTATCGCCCTAATCAATCGGGTATATTGAAAGTTACATTTTTACGAGCGTGTGTTCGAAGTGGTGGAACTACGTTACTAGTGTTACTTGCGTTGTTGGTTAACAGAGTGGTCGGGTCGATGTCGCGCGTGAAATACGCAGACCTAATATTATCAACCGAGACTTGGCGAGGTGTGCCTTCTACATCTATTTCATAAACCCTATCCGAAGTTCTATTAATGATTTTGTGTGGGCCCCTATATGACCGTTCGAGAGATTTCCTAGCGCCGAGGCGTAGGAAGACACGAGGACAAGATTTGAGTTCCTTATAAAGAAAAGGTTTTATTTTATATTGCTGAGCCACGGGAATTGGTTTAAGCTTGCGTATATGTTCGCGGAATTCTTCCAGGAAGATATGCGGATCCAACGTGAAATCGTCGAATAAGACGAATTCTTCCGGGATGCGGAGAATTGTCACAAACGTGAACTCTGCTGGAAATGCATCGTCGTCCAAAACGTTGGACCTCAAACCGAGCATTACGGTAGATAGTGACCTGGACCATTCATTATCCGCGTGGCGCATTATGGCTGCTTTCAGGGTCCTATGCCAACTTTCTATCATGCCGTTGGATGCGGGACGATAGGCAGTTGTCCTGGTGCGATTACAGCCAATCGTATTAAGTGGGGCCTTAAAAGAGTTGTGATTCAAACTGTGCGTCTTGGTCGGTAGTAATTTCTTCTGGGGCTCCTTACCTGGAAACCCATTGATCTACAAAGGCTCTGCAGACAGATACTGCCTCGTTATTGAGGAGAGGAACTGCCTCTGGCCAGTGAGAGAATCTGTGTATTATTGTGAGACAATACTTATGACCATTGCTCTCCGGAAGCGGCCCGATTATGTCGATGTGCACATGTCGAAAACGACCATCCGGTGCAGCGAATTGCGCTGGAAGTGTGTGATTGTATCGCGTAATTTTTTATTGCTGACACGCCGTGCATGTTTTGCACCAGCTCGATATGTCTTTAAGTATCGATGACCAAATATATCTTTTCCTGATTAAACGGTCTGTGACTTTAGCACTCGGATGAGCTTGTTCATGGAACAAGTTAAATACGCGTTTCCTAAGTTTTATTGGAATAAAGGAACGTAAGGCCTCTCCTGTAAGGTCGCAGTACACTGAGGTGTGATCAGTACCCCACTGGATTCATGAGCGGGATGTGATAGGAGTGTATCATTAGCTATGCTGTTTTTAACCTGTTCGAACGCATCCTCCGTTTCCGGATTCCACGGAATTTCCCTTTTGTCATTTTTCTTACTATCGCGTAGATACTTGTTAAGAGGAGCCTGGATTTCGGCGACATGAGGCAAAGCTATTCTGTAAAAGTTTACCATGCCTAGAAATCGACGAAGCTCAATGACAGTTTCAGGTTTCGGAAATCGCGTAATAGCGAGAACTTTCTCCGGAATCGGCCACCACCAGTGGTGGTGTCCACAAGACGAGATTCGTGTAATTAAGGGACAGGTTCAAAGTCTGCAAGCATGTCAGCCCCGATAATTGGGCGATGTATTGCTGCAACACAAAAATTTCACGAAATACTGCGTTTGATATTAAAACTGATTTGCATGCGTTGCTCGCCGAACGTTTTTACGTGCGTCTCATTGGCAGCGTACAATGTCAAATCGTTCGGTTTATGTTTTAAAGTTAGCTTATATGCCGGGAGCGAGGAAATATCCGATCCGGTGTCGATTAAGAATATTAAACCAGAGTCGGCGTCGCGATTGTGGAGACATTTTGAATTTGGGAAGCCTAATTCTGCTGTCTCCCTGCGTTTAGGCTTTTTTAGTTTTCCGGAGATGGGGTGTTTGTCCACGAACACGGTTTAATACATATGGTAGATTTATTTTTAAAGCCTCTGTGATAATAGCACAGTCTGTCCGTGCTTCAAGCGCGGTGGTTGCTGTTCCTTGAGCGTGAATTCGAACGCGATTTATTGTAATTCGAGTCCCGATTTTCAGTAGTTCGATTTTCGAGCTGTTTACTGAACTGCAATGAATTGACCTACGTAACTGATAAATTCGTGTTTCAGATTGCTTCAGGTTCCTTGTCGACGAGCTTAACCAAAACTTGGAGGTCGCTTACGCTCGACAATACCAAAATGGCACGGGCCTGAGCAAGAAGTTGCTCGAGAAAAATGCTTTTAATTACGGCGTCGCTGCATTGTCCCCCACTTGAATCTCTGTAATTTTTTTAATAAAAGTGATGGTTTGCCCTCCGAAAGCACTTCCTCTTTTTAAAAGTTGTCTTAATTGTGTTTCCGATGATACGGAGAAGCTAGATAATAATCTTGTTTTAATTTGATCGTATAGATCATTCCGGTGCGGTTCCGCTGCGATTATGTCTTTTTTATGCGGTACGAGGTCTGCGTCTAGGTTTGCAATAAGGCAGTCTGTTTAGAATGTTGGCTGTTTACATTGGCTTGTGAAAATGATGCTTTTACTATAACGAACCACGATGCTGGGTCTTCGCGGTAAAATCTCGGAATTTTTGGAGTGCGTTGTGGATAAGTGTACAGTTATTCCGACAAATTATTCAATTATTGCCAAAAACGATGAGAATATTGTTTGAGTCACGTAGACATTAGATAGCACCCAGCTTAGATGGCCCAAAAAATATATAAAAATTGTAAATATTTACTATTAATTATGCGGGATAATGAATAAAAACTTTTCGGATGCCGTGAATTTCGTCTTACGATTGCCTACTGTTAGATGGATGCTAAATTAATTTGAGAGAGACGTGTCGAAAAATTGTGGCGGCACGCTATGATGATTTCGAACAAAGATCGAAAGAAAGGAAAATTTTACAACACTTCACTAAGTGTATTATATATTATAATCCGTTTTGAAATTTGAAAATCTTAAATGCTACTCAGCATTTTAAGCTTAATTAGCAAGCGAGGTCGGATTTTATTTTTGCTCATATCCCGCTTTGACTATATTTAGAATAACGCCGCGTCGCCAATCCGAAAAAGGCGCGAAAATTACATGAGAATTTTTTGTTCACAAAAAAAAATATGTTTGAAAAAAAAGTGCGAACTTACAAGATTCTTTCCAAGTTAGGGGTTGAGCTGCGAACGTTGTTACCAGAAAGAAATAGAGAGTCACAATGCATTAGAAATTTCAGTTGAAAGAAACATGGCGCCCCCTACTCGCCCTTATACCCGTAATGGTCATTTGATTGATATATATATATATATCGTTTTTAAATCCACGAGTGATTCCAGGACTCGGTCGGTGTGCAAAGAAGCTGCACCACCGACAATGACCGACATGAGGTAAATGAAAGTGGCCCTCGACCCTAACATGTGTGCGTCGCGTGGCCATCGTAGGTATATCGCACGCACACAACCTGATATCGGCCTTAACTCAGGCAGATTTAGAATTGAGATTATTGGTATTTTACTGTTTGATCCCGAAGCAAGCAATTTTGTGACAGATACAATCTGACAGATAAATGCGTCAATTTCGTGTGTTTTGAACTGCCCAGTGTTTCACCTTAAAATCCGTTTGTACATTTTGTATATTTGTGCTATAATTATTATCCATAGCTGGTTCAATTTAATGCCAGATTAAGCAAATCTGCAAATACCTCAAGAAATTGTAGGTTATGCATTTATGTTTACCTTTCAGCTCCACTCTCCTCATCATTGTTTTCAGGTTCTTTTTTTTCAGAATTATCACACCAGGTGCGATCGAAAAGTCGTTGGATTATCAACAGTAACCCCTAAATATTTGACTTAAAAAAAGAAAGTCAACCACATATTTTAAGTGACAAAAAATTAAAAAAATGTACAACTTCAAGTCGGGTGGTCACTGACTGGGAAAACCGGCAACTATAGCCCAGATTTTTGAACACCAAGAAGTACCTTAGAGTTTAAAAGAAAACCCGGAATATTCCAGATTAATTTTTTACTTTTGTTAATTTTATCTACATTTTCCTAAAAAGTCATCTTTTTTTGGGTAGCAAAATCAACTATATTGATGAACACTCGTCTATTTCGAACAGCTAGTTCGATCTTTTAGATCTTTTAGGTTTTAAATTAGAAACAGTTAAATTCATTAAAAAAATACGAATTTTCAACGAAATACTTACATTCTCAACTAAGAAAAAGTAATTTGAAAAACAAACAGTCGAATATTCAGTTAAGAAAATTAATGAAAAAAAGAAGATTTTTTGACAAAAGAAATTAGTTTTCAACTAATTGTAAGATTACGAATCTTTTGCAAATAAAATGAATTTTAAAGAAATTAGTTCAACTTTCAACCAACAAGTTGAATTTTCAACAAAATACTTGAATTCTCAACTAAAACAAATTAGTTTTCCACCAAACAGTTCAATTTTTAACCAAATAGTTCAATTTTCATTTAAAAAATTGAGTTTTAACCCAGAATATAAATTTTCAACAAAAGAGATGAATTATGAAGAAAGTAGTTTAACTTTCAACCAAAGAGTGGAATTTTCAATCAAAGAATATCAATTTTTTACAAAAAACGCAATAGTTGATATTTCAGCCAAAGAAGATTTTAAATTATAATTTTAGAAAAAATAATAATTTTTAACGAAATAGTAAAATTTTCAAACAAGAAGATTATTTTTTCTATTAAAAAGCCAAATTAAAAACTAAAGAAGATACATATTTAAAACTAATTAACCCATTTTTAAACCAACACAAACTTTTACAAAACCAAATTATGCAACAAAATTACATTTAAAAAAAAATTCAATTTTGAATTGAAAAGATGAATTTTCAAACAAATAATTTGTTAAAAAAAGGTTTTTTAATAAAATAGTTCAATTTTAAACTAAATGACTTAATTTTAAACAAATAAAACTAATTTTCAACCGAAGAAATTAATTTTAGACTGAAAAGAAAAAAATTTTAAAGGCTACATTCATTTTTAACCAAAATAAGATTTTTTAATAAAATTGTTCAATTTTTAACAAACGATGAATTTTTAACTAAGATTAAGAATCTTCAACCGAAACAATGAATTTAGAAGAAAGTAGTTCAACTTTCAACCAAAAAGTTCAATTTACAATCTAAGAAGATGATTTTTTAACGAAAAATCTAATATTTGATATTACAAACAAAAAAGATTTTGTTTTAAATTAGAAACAGTTAAATTCATTCAAAAAAGACGAATTTTCAACGATATTCTTGAATTCTCAACTTAGAAAAATTAATTTTAAAACAAACAGTTAAATATTCAGTTAAAAAACTAATTTAAAAAATCTTTTTTTACTAAAATAAATAAATTTTTAACTGAAAGTAAGATTATGAATCTTTAACCAACAAACTGAATTTTAAAGAAAGTAGTTCAACTTTCAACAGAGTTGAATTTTCTACCTAAAAGGTTGAATTTTCAGTGAAATACTTAAATTCTCAACTAAAACAAATTATTTTTCAACCAAACAATTCGATTTTTAACCAAATAGTTAAATTTTCAGTTAAAAAATTGAGTATTAACCCAGAATATAAATTTTCAACAAAGATTATGAACCTTTAATAAAAAATAAATTATGAAGAAACAGTTAAATGTATATGAAGTATACGAATTTTCAACAAAATACTAGACTCCTTAACTAAAAAAATTAATTTTCAACTTAACAGTTTAATTTTCTGCCAAATGGTTAAATTTCCAGTTTAAAAAATTAATTTTAACCAAAAAAATATTTCCACAAAGAAGTATCGTTTTCAACCAAAAAGACGTATTTTCAACTAAAATTATGAA
>NC_046659.1:149635842-149639882 GCF_010883055.1 Belonocnema kinseyi | reverse complement strand
CCGGAAAAATATACATCTATAAAATATTTTCAAAATGTCAGCAGCTTACAATTAATAATTATTACAAGTTATTACAAAAATCCAAATAACTTTGGATTTGATCAATAGTCTAGAATGGAAAAAGGATAGCTTAAAATAAATTATGATTCTTAAGTATGAGAAAGCTTTCAATACAGTTACTTGATCACATAGCAATAGAAAATGGAAGAAGCTAAAAAATGTAGAAACTTTGGCCAAGAGTAGAAATTTAAATGAAGGCAATTTTGTACTTATAGGGTGTGAGACTAATCGACTTTTATGAAGATTAATAGACGTAAAATTAAACTAATGATAGTGTCTAAATGCATATAAAATTGACAGTATGATGATAAGTGGCATTGCTGTGATAAAACTGGCTTCACTTCTGCAAACTAGGTTTTCGTAAGATATCTTGAATCGGATCTGATTTGGGAATCTACACAAGTTCATGTCTGAAAAGAAGAAAATTTAATGTTTTTTTGTAGGTAAATGAATCCTAATTCTTTTTAGGGGCCGTGCATACATTACGTCATCCTTTTTGGTTGAAAATTCAATTGTTTTCTTGAAAATTCGTTTTTTGACTCAAAAATTCATTTTTTTAAATAGAAATTTCATCTTTCTTGTTTGAAACTGGAAATATTTGATTAAAACTTCATCCTTATGATTAAAAAATAATCTGTATCGGTTTCAAATTAACTTTTATCTTGAAAATTCACAATTTCGGGTTTGAAAATTTGTATTTTCGCCTCAAAAATGCAGTAATTTTTCAGTTACAGATTCGTAATTTCAGTTAAAAATTCATTCTATTTTTTTTAAATTCAACTATTTTGTTGATAAATTGTTTTTTTCTAGTTAATTTTTTTATTGTAAATTTAACTATTTAACTTTTGTTTACAAATGTATATTTTTTATTTAAAGTTTTAATTATTTGGTTGAAAATGCATGTATTTTGTTAAAAATTTGACTTTTTGGTAGAAAATTAATCCTCTGGGCTGAAAATTTAACTTTTTAATTGAAAAATGCATGAGATTTATTGAGAAGATGTATTTTTGGTTAAAAAATCGCATTTTTTAAATAAAAATGCAACTGTTTGGCGGAAAATTAGTCTTTTTTAGTTGAGGATTCAAATATTTTATTAAAAATTTCAATTTTTTTCATAAATTCAACTGTTTCTGATTTAAAATTAAATATTTTTTGGTTGAAATATGAATTATTAAACTATTTGTTAAAAATTAATTCATTTAAATTATAACTTCAACTTATTGCTTGAAAAGTAAACTATTTTTTAAAAAATTAATTGTTTTGGTTAAAGTTGCATAATCTTATGTGAAAATTCATCTCTTTTGCTTAAAATAAAACTGCTTTGCTAAAAATTATTTTTTTTGTTTGTTTAACGTTTATTTTTTCATTGATAATTTAACTATTTGGTTGAAAATGCAACTGTTTTTGATTTAAAATTAAATATTTGGTTAAAATTTGAACTACTTTCTTTAAAATTCACATATTTTTGTTTGTTAAAGATTCATAATTTTAGTTGAAAATACGTCTTTTTGATTGAAAACGATACTTCTTTGTGGAAATATTTTTTGGTTAAAATTAATTTTTTAAACTGGAAATTTAACCATTTGGCAGAAAATTAAACTGTTAAGTTGAAAATTAATTTTTTTAGTTAAGGATTCTAGTATTTTGTTGAAAATTCGTATACTTCATATACATTTAACTGTTTCTTCATCATTTATTTTTTATTAAAGGTTCATAATCTTTGTTGAAAATTTATATTCTGGGTTAATACTGAATTTTTTAACTGAAAATTTAACTATTTGGTTAAAAATCGAATTGTTTGATTAAAAAATAATTTGTTTTAGTTGAGAATTTAAGTATTTTAATTGAAAATTCAACGTTTTAGGTAGAAAATTCAACTCTGTTGAAAGTTGGACTACTTTCTTCAAAAATTCTGTTTGTTGGTTAAAGATTCATAATCTTACGTTTAGTTAAAAATTTATTTATTTTAGTAAAAAAAAAAATTTTAATTTGTTTTTTAACTGAATATTTAACTGTTTGTTTTAAAATTAATTTTTCTAAGTTGAGAATTCAAGAATATCGTTGAAAATTCGTATTTTTTGAATGAATTTAACTATTTCTAATTTAAAACAAAATCTTTTTTTGTTTTTAATATCACATATTAGATTTTTCGTTAAAAAATCATCTTCTTAGATTGTCAATTCAACTTTTTGGTTGAAAGTTGAACTACTTTCTTCAAAATTCATTGTTTCGGTTGAAGATTCTTAATCTTAGCTGAAAATTCATCGTTTGTTAAAAATTGAACTATTTTATTAAAAAGTCTTATTTTGGTTAAAAATTAATGTATCCTTTAAAAATTTTTTTCTTTTTAGTCTAAAATTAATTTCTTCGGTTGAAAATTAGTTATATTTTTTGAAAATTAATTCATTTAGATTAAAATTGAACTATTTTATTAAAAATCCTTTTTTTAACAAAGTATTTGTTTGAAAATTCATCTTTTCAATTCAAAATTGAATTTTTTTTTAAATTCGTTGTTCTTTCGTTGCAAATTTTACTATTTCATTTTTAGTTCAAAATAATACTTTTCAAACTTCCTGGTGTAATTTTGTTGCATACTTTGGTTTTTTAAAAGCTTTTGTTGGTTTAAAAATGGGTTAGTTAGTTTTAAATGTGTATCTTGTTTAGTTTTTAATTTGGATTTTTAATAGAAAAAATAATCTTCTTGTTTGAAAATTTTACTATTTCGTTAAAAATTATTATTTTTTCTAAAATTATAATTTAAAATCTTCTTTGGCTGAAATATCAACTATTGCGTTTTTTGTAAAAAATTGATATTCTTTGATTGAAAATTCCACTCTTTGGTTGAAAGTTAAACTACTTTCTTCATAATTCATCTCTTTTGTTGAAAATTTATATTCTGGGTTAAAACTCAATTTTTTAAATGAAAATTGAACTATTTGGTTAAAAATTGAACTGTTTGGTTGAAAACTAATTTGTTTTAGTTGACAATTCAAGTATTTTGTTGAAAATTCAACTTGTTGGTTGAAAGTTGAACTAATTTCTTTAAAATCCATTTTATTTGTAAAAGATTCGTAATCTTACAATTAGTTCAAAATTAATTTCTTTTGTTGAAAAATCTTCTATTTTTTTATTAATTTTTTTAACTGAATATTTAATTGTTTGTTTTTCAAATTACTTTTTCTTAGTTGAGAATTTAAGTATTTCGTTGAAAATTCGTATTTTTTAAATGAATTGAACTGTTTCTAATTTAAAACCTAAAAGATCTAAAAGATCGAACTAGCTGTTCGAAATAGACGAGTGTTCATCAATATAGTTGATTTTGCTACCCCAAAAAGATGCCTTTTTAGGAAAATGTAGATAAAATTAACAAAAGTAAAAAATTAATCTGGAAAATTTCGGGTTTTCTTTTAAACTCTAAGGTACTTCTTGGTGTTCAAAAATCTGGGCTATAGTTGCCAGTTTTCCCAGTCAGTGACCACCCGACTTGAAGTTGTACATTTCTTTAATTTTTTGTCACTTAAAATATGTGGTTGACTTTCTTTTTTTAAGTCAAATATTTAGGGGTTAATGTTGATAATCCAACGATTTTTCTATCGCACCTGGTGTGATAATTCTTAAAAAAAAGAACCTGAAAACAATGATGAGGAGAGTGGAGCTGAAAGGTAAACATAAAAACATAACCTACAATTTCTTGAGGTATTTGCAGATTTGCTTAATCTGGCATTAAATTGAACCAGCTATGGATAATAATTATAGCACAAATATACAAAATGTAAAAACGGATTTTAAGGTGAAACACTGGGCAGTTAAAAACACACGAAATTGACGCATTTATCTGTCAGATTGTATCTGTCACAAAATTGCTTGCTTCGGGATCAAACAGTAAAATACCAACAATCTCAATTCTAAATCTGCCTGAGTTAAAGCCGATATCAGGTTGTGTGCGTGCGATATACCTACGATGGCCACGCGACGCACAC
>NC_046659.1:149620706-149635742 GCF_010883055.1 Belonocnema kinseyi | reverse complement strand
ACGAGTATACGGGCGAGTAGGGGGCGCCATGTTTCTATCAACTGATATTTCTAATGCATTGTGACTCGCTATTTCTCTCTGTTGTTACAGTTACCCTCGCTGAAGTGGAGCGTGGTCATCCTTGTCTTGAAATGTATTTACCGATCTGCTGCGTGGCCGTTCGAATTGATATGGCCTCCTTGAAGAAGCACATTACGCCGCCATGTTGGCGAAATAGCGTGGATTCGGAATTGGATCGACCCTCAGCGGATTGTGATTTTCCGCCTTTTTATGAGTTTGCGAGGTTTAAATTTATGCTGATTTTCGATACCAATGGGTTTTTGAGTTATTGTAATGAGTAGTTTTCTAGGCCCGTTTCCTAGTTAATGTGTGAATGATTCTAATCTTGCTTCGTTCAGGTTAGGAGAGATTGAACACCGCCAATAAATGGGTAGACGAGGTTAGCCAGTGTAACAGTTTATGAAATGAAATACAGCGCGTACTCAGTCAAGCATTTACAAGGGCGGACGGCTGCCAACTTACGCAGAGCTGCCAGATCGTGGATGAAATTTACCCCCACCGTACCTATCGTTTGGGAGCCGCAAAACAGAAGGTGCATGATTACCACTGTGAGTTCGTGTCTAAGCCGAAAATGCACGATTCAACTTCGGTTTTCTGCTGTACGATGATTGCCGATCTGAAAGCTTCGGAAGACTTCGGTGGTCTTCTATTTATATCTCGATCCCCATTTGAAAGAATTTGGCGAATTTAAACTTTCGCGTGATTCTTCATTTCATGCATGAGTCGATTTTTAGGTTATGTTTTTCAGGTGTATGTAGTATGAATATTATTACTATTATATATATTATTAATGTTAATATTATAAATATAAAATATAATATTAATTTTAATTAATAGTTGACTAACTTTTAATAGAAACATTTAAACTTTCAACAAAGAACAATCGGTTTTCCGCAAAAAAAAAAATTTGAACAAAATACAAAAATTAATAAAAAATTAAAAAAATTTTTTTTAAACAAAATATTTAAATTTTCATCCAAAAGCCTAATTTGTATATGAAAAAAGGCATCTTTAATAAAATACATCCACTTTGCACAAAAGAAATTTATTTTCCAACAAGTCTAATTTTCTATACAAAAAATAATGTTTAATCATAGTAAAATTTTCGACAAAAAAAATTCATTTTCTTGTACATAAAAGAAATTAATTTTTGAGCAAAAACAAAACAGAAATTCTAAAAAAAAAGTTAAATTTTCAGGAAATAAATTTTTTCGACTAAATGGATAAATCATCAACCAAAAGAAACTAAATTTTTAACAAATCAGTTCCACTTTCCACCAGAAAAATGAAAAAAAATAGTTAAAATTCTTTGAAATTGCTTTAAATTATTGAGATTAATTGAAAATTCCTTGAAATGTCTTAAAACATCCTAAAATACTAGGGCTGTTTGATAAGTCAGTGACTTTTTGAAGAAGAAATTTTTTTTCGGCAAAAAGCGTTTTATTTCTCAACATGATCTCCTTTTAGTTCGATACACTTAGTCCAGCGTGTTTCCAATTTTTTTATTCCTTTCACATAATAGGTTTTCTCATGGCCCTCAAAATAGGCGTTTGTTTCGATGATGACCTCTTCATTCGACCCAAACCTCTTACCACCCAGCTATTTCTTCAGGTTTGGAAACAGGAAATAGTCGCAGGGGGCTAAATCTGGAGAATATGCTGGATGAGGTAGCAGTTTATAGTCCAATTTATGGATTTTTGTCATCGCAACTACACACGTGTGTACCCGTGCATTGTCCTGATGGAACAGCACTTTTTTTCTTCGACAAATGCGATCGATTTTTCTTCAAATAAGTATCGAATCTGTCCAAAAGCTCTGAATAATATTGACCGTTGATTTTTTTACCCTTCCGAAGGTAATCGATGTAAATGATACCGCGTGCGTCCCAAAAAACTGTGGCCGTGACCTTGTTGGCCGACAGACTCACCTGAGCCTTCTTTGGTGCACGTTCACCCGAAGAAACCCACTGTTTCGATTGTTTCTTGGTCTCTGGTGTGTTGTGATGGAATGACGTTTCGTCCATGGTTACGAAACGGCGCAAAAACTCGTGCGGATTTCGCTTGAACATCGTCAAACACTCCTTTGAAGTGGTCACACGGTTGCGCTTATGGTCGAGTGTGAGCAATCGCGGCACACATCTCGTGGATAGTTTTTTCATGTCCAAATATTCATGTAAAATGAAGTTATAGTACCCGCTAAATCGAGATGCCTACAGCCTCAGCCACCTCACGCACTTTCACTCCTCTATCGTCCAATATCATTCTATGGATTTTATCGATGATTTCTGGCGTGATGACCTGTTATGGGCGACCTAAACGTTCGGCGTCACTTGTGATGGTACGACCACAACGGAACTCAGTGAACCACTTCTTAACCATTGAAATTGATGGTGCAGAGTTCCCATAGTATTTATCAAGCCTTCCCTTCGTTTCGTAATGGTTTTTCTACGTAAAAAATAATGCTTAATAAGGACCCGAAATTAACTTTTTTCCATTTTCGTTCAAATTCACGAGGTTATGTGCTTTCAATAGCTCCATGGCTCTCAAACAGAAACTAAATGACCCACCTTGCTCAAGGCTTAACAAGAGTCTCTTCATAGATAGCGTTGACGAAATAAAATGCTTATTTGCCGAAAAAATCTCTTATTCAAAAAGTCACATATTAAATTATTGTAATCAATTGAAAATTCCTTGGAATCTTGGAAATTTTTGTAGATTAGAGTTTTGAAAATGGAATCAATAAAAATTCAAAGCTTTAAAATTTTAATTTTCAATTATTCAATAAGAATAATTGGATAAGTTCAAACTTTAAATGTATGTTTTTCAATTAGAAAATCTCTAAATAAAATTATTTCAGGCTGAAATTTAGAAAACAAAAAAATTTTAAAACATTAAAAATTTAACTGTTTGTATAAGAGTTGAACTATTTCTGAAAAAAATTTTGTATATAATTATATAATTATGAAATTATATATATTTTTTAGTGTATTTTTAAATTTTCAACGAATTTTCAAGAGATTTCAAAAGATTTTAAAGGATTTCAAATATTTGAGGATGCTTAAAAAGATTTGAATGAATTTTCAATTCATTTTTATAATTAAAAGGAATTTGAAAGAATTTTAAAAATTATAGCATAGTTGTTCAAAAAAAATCCAAAGTACGTTAGAAATGTTTAAAAGATTTCGAGGGTTTCAAAAGATTTTAAAGGATTTTCAATATTTCAGGATTTTTGAAAACGTTCCAAGGAATTTTAAAATAATTTCAATAATTCAAAGCAATTTTAAATAATTTCAACTATTTTTTTCAACTTTTCTGGTTGAAAGTGGAACTTCTTTGTTGAAAATTTAGTTTGTTTTTGACTGATGATTTATCAAACTAGTTGACAAAATTTGTTTTCTGAAAATTGTACTATTTTGTAGAATTCTTTTTTTGTTTTTGTTTGGAAATTAATTTCTTTTAACTACAGGAAAATTAATCTTTGTTGTCGAAAATTTAACTATGATTAAAAATTAATTTTTTATAGAAAATTAGACTTGGTGGAAAATAAATTTCTTTTGTGCAAAGTTCATATATTTTATTGGAAATGCCTTTTTTGGATATACAGTTCAGCTTTTTGAATGGAAATTAACTTTTTGTTTAAAAATTTAACTATTTAAAAATAACGATCTAATTAAAAATATATTAAATCTTTCAAAATCTCATATTAAATCACCGTAATCAATTGAAAATTCCTTAGAACATTTTAAAATACTCTCCAATTTTTCAAATCCTAGAAAAACTTTTGAAATATCTAGAACTTTTTTTTAAGATTGCTAAGGTACTTTGGAGTTTTTTAAAACAACCCTGCTATGATTGTTAAAATTCTTTGAAATTCCTTGAGTGATTTCTATTAAAACTTTAATTGAATAGTTTAACTAATCTACAAACAGTTACATTTTTAATGTTTTTAAATTTTTCTGTTTTCTAAATTTAAGTCTGAAATAATTTCATTCAGAGATTGTCCAATTGAAAGACATACGTTTAAAATTTGAACGCATTTAATTTATTTATGATTATAAATTTTTTATAAATAAACTTCCAAGTTTGCAATTCTAAATTTGAAGACTTGAACCCCATCGAGTTGAAAATTATTCTTATTGAATAGTTAAAATTTTTGAAAGCTTTGAATTTTTATTGAATTTATTTTTAAAACTATAATCTACAAACATTTCAATATTTTAAGTTTTGAAACTTTTCTCTTTTTTAAATTTCAATCTAAAGCTTTACAAAATTCCAAGAGATTTGAAAAGATTTTTAAGCATTTTAAATATTTGAGGATGTTTTAAAAGATGTCAAGGAATCTTCATCCTATTTTTCTAAATGTTTAAGGAATTTCAAAGAATTTTAATAATTATAGCAGGGTTGTTTAAAAACCTCCAAAGTACCTTCAAAATCTTTAAAAGATGACAAGATTTTTCAAAATATTTTAAAGGTTTTGAAATATTTAAGAGAATTTTAAAAGGTTCCACGGAATTTTCAACTGTTTGCAGTAATTTAATATGAGATTTTAAAGGATTTGATACAACTCAGGATATTTGACTAGGTTCCAAAGAATTTTCAATTTATTTCAATAATTTAGTATGAGATTTTAAAGGATTTAAAATATTTTAGGGTATTTTTAAAATTGCAAGAAAATTTTAAAAGATTTTAAATGATTTTAAATATTTTAGGATGTTATAAAACATTTCAAGGAATTTTCAATTAATTTCAATAATTTTAAGCAATTTCAAGGAATTTTAACTATTTTTTTTAATTTTTCTGGTTGAAAGTGGAACTGCTTTGTTAAAATTTTTTTTTTTTGTTCATGACTTATCAATTTAGTTGAAAAAATTTCTTGTCTGAAAAGTTAACTATTTTGCAGAATTTTTTGTTTGTTTTTGTTTAAAAATAAATTTCTTTTGTGCAAAGTTCATGTATTTTATTAAATATAACTTTTTGTTAAAAAATTTTAATATTTTGTTTAAAATAAATTGAACAAATTTTTTTTTAATCTTTGTATCTTATTCAAATTTTCTTGCAGAAAACTTATTGTTTTTTGTTGAAAGTTTAACTATTTATATTAAAAGTTAGTAAACTATTAATTAAAATTAATGTTATATTTTATAATTATAATATTAACATTAATAATATATATATATATATAATAGCAATGCATGAAATGAAGAATCACGCGAAACATTAAATTTGCCAATGTTTTCCATTTCTTTCAAATGGGGATCGAGATATAAATAGAAGACAACCGAAGTCATCCGAAGCTTTCAGATCGGCAATCATCCTACAGCAGAAAACCGAAGTCGAATCGTGCATTTTCGGATTAGACACGAACTCACAGTGGTAATCATGCACCTTTTGTTTTTCGGCTCCCAAATGGTATGTATGGTGGGGGTAAATTTCATCCACAATCTGGCAGCTCGGAACTGATGGGAAACATGGTCGTCTTGAAGGCATAGCCTGTGGGTTGGGCAGGAACTCAGTTCCGCCATTGACTATACTATCTCGCGCGAATTGAAACTCGCGATGTCACCATGAACTATAGAGTGGCCATGTAGAGTCGAAACTCATGATATAAAATAGTGAATCGTTAGAGAGCCTACATTGGGAGCTCTATAGGGAAAATAATTATCAGCTCAGATTTCCTGAAATTTTTGATAACATTGCAGTTACAAGAGTAACCGCCATATTGGTTAGCTTGTGTGGGGGCCGACAATGTCGCATGGCATGCTTAAATTTCCAATATTATTGGCACAGCTCCGTCCAGAATTGATTTCCAAAAGATTTCATTTCGATGCCGTTTACCAAAATAAATAAACAAATCCTTATACGAATTAGAAAGAATAAAAACTTGGAATTTTAGGCCTTCCCACTTCGAATGAACTCTGAATTAGACCAATTTCAGAGCAAGTTGGCCATTTTCAAAGTCGATTCTCCAACACCCTTAAGGGCATATTCTATTATATTTAGTTTGAGTAATAATGTTGAAAAAAATTATCCGAGTAAAAAGTAAATGTGTAAAGTTATTTTCATTTTTTTTTCTTGCAACGAATGTGAAAATTTTATGGTTTATATTCATTTTTCAGAATACTTGGGCGATAAAGTCCAAAATTGGTGTTAGTGCTCAACATACGCAAATAAAAAAAAAGAAATTTATCAATCCAAAGATTACCTGCAAAGTGCTACAACTCGAATGGTAATATTCTTTTTTATCAAATTATAAATAAACTTGCTTTGAAATTATAAACATATGGATGTATACAAACTTTCTATAGTGCTTTTTATTTTATCCTTTGAATTTAAAAAATGATATCTCAATCCGTGTGGATGTAGTGAGCACACAAAAAATGAAAATTTAACACATTTACTTTTTACTCGGATAATTTGTTTCAAAATTATTACTAACCGTAGCATTTAAGAATTACACAGTTCAAATTTTGTTAGGACTATTTCAATTTATTATTAAATAAATTATCTGTTGACTTCCGACTTTCAAAATATCGAAAAAATACTTCCAAAGAACATTTTTAATTTCATGAATAACATAGTTTATTTTCTTCCGCCAGTGATTGTTCAACATTGTTAAAAGTTTGAATTACCAGCGTAGAAAAAACTTGATAAATATTCATTTTTGCTTTCAAAATTAGGTGTAGATGCAGACGATTTCCCTACAAACAGCGTTCTGATGACAATGCGTGATGGATGTGCTTCTAAAGGGGAGTTCGATGAGGCATATAACATACCCGAGTGGATGCGCGGTAACCAAATAAACCAACAACATCCTGAACACTTTCCATTTTATATACGATTTATGCTACACGAACATGAAGGTACTTTCATCCCGCCAGCAGAGACTTCCACTCATGATCCTCTTAATCATATTCCGGGGATCATTATGACACACCTACACATTCGTTGGGCACAACGAACCAGAAGCGAATATTATCTGTCTAACCATTTCGAAGCGTACACTCCAGATCCAGAACATCACCGAAGGTGGTTCCCAACAGATAACTTTACCCCCGCCGACAACTACATATATGTAGCAATGCCAGAGGGCCTGAAGTATAGAGCACGTTTAATACCCCAACCTTACAACGAGAAAGACCATAGGGTTAACAAAATAATTCCTGGATTACCCGACCCGAGGCGTCGAGAGGACTTTCGTCATAGTCTTTATGTTCGTAATTATCCATATGATAGAAAGTCCCAGACTTTTTTACATAATAAAAATGAAAAAATTTAGCATTAGAAAAAGTAAAGCAGTGAGATCCTTCAATAGCGTATCCTTCTATAATTTTTCTGAGAATTGACGCCACGCTGCGGATAGGAGTAGAAGGAGATGCAGGGAGTGTGCGGTAGTCACACAGAAATGCACAAACAAAATTGTTTTCAGCCGAAACGGCAGTCTATTGGATTAATTCCCCACCATGGCTAGCCCCAAAACCGGTGCAATAGAATGGTTTCTCTCTATTTTTATAACTCTCAAGAGACATTTGATTTATGTTTGTCTACAGGGTGTCTCCCCTATCTGGGAAACCTGGAATTATCAGGGAATTTTTATATACCTGGAAAACCCTAGAAATATCAGGGACATTTTTTTAAAGGAAGAAATTTTTTGAGTGTGTTCTTCATTTGTTTAAACTGCAATATTAAATTGAATAGCAATGATGTTTCCTTTGTGAACGTAGCTTTATATTGATCACGGAGTAATAATAAGGAGACCGATCATGCTGTACAAAGCGTCTTAAGTTTTGACTGCGCTAACTATACATCTGTTGCCAGACTTGAGCGTTTAAACCCAATGCTCACAAGGAGGGCGACATGCGCACTGTGATTTGCTATCTCCTTTTTTCCCGCAAGAAATGTGCGAGTGAGTGCCGTGTTGAATGACAACTGAAAACTGAGGTTATGTTCCTGTAAATATTGTGAATTGAGTAGGTGAAAACATAGTTATTCCTTTTGTACTTTTGTTCCAATAGAATGTTTCACGCTATGGAACACAATACACCATTTTTTCTCGCTCGCTTTTTATTTTTAAAAATTCCAACGGTGAAGCTTACTTGACTTTGCAAAAACTTTTGCAAAAAATCGATATAACGTCAATTTCTGCCGTTGTAGTGATTGTCAAGCACTGGCACTCACTCGCACACTTCTCGCGGGAGAATAGGAGATAGCAAATCACAGTGCGCATGTCCCATTCCTTGTGGGCATTGAGAAGTCTGACAATAAATGTACAGTTACCGCAGTCAGAACGTATGTACGGAGATCGGTCTCCTTATTATTACTCCGTGATATTGCTGTATCGAAGATTTTAGCTGAAAATTCCTTTTTTTTCTTTGGTTTGAAATCAATTTTTTCAACTAAAAATTCAACTGTTCTGTTTTTGGTTGAAAATTAATCGGTCTTAGTTGAAAATGTATGTATTATTTAAAAAATTGTTCTTTTTGATGGAATCCCATTGTTTTTTATTAAAATTTATATTTTCTTTTATTGAAATATCAGCTAATACATTTTTGGATCCGAGATAATTTTTTCAATGACGATTTAATTACATGGTTGAGAGTGATTCTTTCCTTAAAAATTAATGTTTTGTTGTTAAAGACTCATCATTTCATTTAAAAATTTATCTTCTTGGTTGAAAAATGAGCTATTTTATTTAAAATGCGCTTTATCGTCGGCTGAAAATAATTTTCTCACAGAAAATTCAATTATTCCAGTTGCAACTTTAACTATTTTTTTTGAAATTTGTTTAAAATTTGTTTCTCACTAAAAATATATTATTCAATATTTGATCGGAAAATGATGTTTTTTAGTTGAAAATTTTGATTTTTCCGTAGAAAGTACTCTTCTGGGCTGAAAATTAATCTTGTTGTTAGAAATTTAATGATTCTAGTTAGACTCTACATTTAGATAAACAATTCATGGCAAATTATTTTGTTTACCGGAAAATGCAAGTATTTTAATTGAAACTTACATCCTTTTAGTTGAAAATTCAACTCTTTGGTTAAACATTAATTTTTAACTTAAAATTTAACTATTCAATTGTTTATTGACAATTTATCTATTTAGTTTAAAATTTATGAATTTTCTATAAAATTTGTCTTCTTTGGTAAGTATTAATCTTCTTTGTAAGAAATTCATCTTTTTAGTTAAAAAATACCGATCTTAGGCCAGTAGAAGTTTATCTACAACAGATTAATATTCATAATTTTAGCTGGAAATTCATTTCTTTTGTGAAAAATTCAACTTTTTGGTGAAAATATTGTCTTTTTTAGTTGAACATTAAACTTTTTGTGAAAAATTTGTATAATTAGAAAAAATCGTTTTTCTTTGGAGAAAATTAATCTTTCTGTTTGAGAATTAATCGTCTTGTTTGAAAATTTACTTTATTGCTTAAACATTCAAGAATTGCATTTAAATATTAATTATTTTAGTAATTAATTCACATTTTTGGAAGAAAATAAAACTATTTGGTTAAAAGTTAAATTAAGTTTGTTTTCAAAAATAATCTGTTTTTTAGTGAAGAAATAATTTTTTCAACTGGAAATTTAAATATTCCATTTTGATTCAGGCCTGATCTTTTTTAGTTAAAAGTTCATCTATTTCTTTGAAAATTGATCTTTTTCCGTTAAAAATCCAACTGTTTGATTAATAATTAATGTATTTTTTTTAAAAACTCGTCGTTTTCGTAGAAGAAGAATCTTTTTGGTTTAAAATTCAACTATGTTGTATATTATTTTGTATAAAAACTAAATTGATTTCGATTAAACCTACCGGAAAAGTTTCCTCGTGATGAAAGATGAATAACGTAATTTACTTAACAAAAAAAATATATATATAGTGAGGGGGTAAACCACCCCTGCATATTTTTAAAGTTGTGCTGAAAATTTTACATTCAACGGAAAACATTTAAAAAAAATATATTTTGTAGTTAAGACAAAAATAAAGTTTACGTGTTTCGCCAAAATAAGTTTAAAAAATAATTAATGGGGGTAGCTACCCCTAAACAATTTTATCTTATGTCTAATTAAATCTTGTGCGCATTATTTTCAAAGTTTGTTTAATTTTAAGGTACGCAAATAAAGTTGACGCGTTTCCCCCAATTTTTTTTTTAATTAATAGAGCTTGAAACTCAGAAAATAATATGCACAAGATTTAATTAGAAAGGTTAATAATGTAAAACTATTTAGAAGTAGTTACCCTCTTTAGTTCTGTTTTTCGCTCAAAAATACCTAAATACCTTCATCCTCTTTTTTCTACACAACACATATTTTTTTCGGATTTTTTTGCTCAATTTTAGACTTATTTTGCTATTTTAAATATAATTAGGGGGTGGTTAACCTCCGTGTAATTTTTTTGTTTATGTTGGATGGACTCCATTTTACTTCCATCTTTATAAAACAAATTTCCCAATTTTTTTATGTATGGAAAGTATATATTGCCATAAACATAAGATAAAAAGTGTTTACGGGTAGCTACCCCCATTAATTTTTCTTTAAGCTTATTTTGGCGAAACACGTTAACTTTATTTTTGTCTCAACTATAAAATATATATTTTTAAAATTTTTTCCGTTGAATTTAAAAAGTTGCAGCACAACTTTAAAAATATGTAGGGGTGGTTTACCCCCTCAATATATATATTTTTTATTAATTAGGTTATTCATCTTTCATCACGAGGAAACTTTCCCAGTAGGTTTGATCGAAATCAATTTAGTATTTATACACAATACTATACAATCGACACTTGAGACCCCTATATTTGAGGAGCTATTTCATCCCCTTAAAGTGTTTTTCCGGAGATATAAAAAAATACATGTCTCTTAGTTTTACGAGTACTACAATATATGTAAGGGAGAATCAAATAGGCAAGGGACACCTGAAAGACTTTCCTTGTAAATTAAAAAAAAAAAACATAATTTATAATAAATTCACCGAAAATTAAACCTGAACAATACCTGGAATTGTCACAGAACTTTTTTCCATGATTTGAGTAGACAACCTGGTCTACTATTATAGGTATTATCTTAATAGATAAAGTTAAAAAATTAAAACAATTGCTTAACATTATTTTTCAGGTTCTATTGTCCAAATTATGTTTACAAAAACCAAATACAAAATTGTGTATTTTACTCCGTCTGGTTTTAAAAAAATCCGCAAAAGTCCACCAGGAGTTGAATGTAATTTCCTAAAAATGACACCCCTCACTGTAATTAAATTATTATAATGACATATATTGTAATAATTGTTTTAATATTAATATTATGTCAATATGCTACTGTCTCATTAAATTAAAAAATAAAATTCAGTGTTGCAAAAACTTGCTCTAAATCTCTTTGAAGTTAATTTGATTTATTAAACATTCAACACTGAAAATTAATAAGTATCAATAAATCATTGATTTATTTATAAAAATTTAAAGAAATTGATTTATATTTTTTATCGTAAATATTCATTAATTTATTTTAATTTATTATTTTAAAATCAAAGATATAAAAGAGATCTTGTTAACAGCTAATTGTAAATAATATAGAAGTACTATGTATATCGTAGACAAATGAAAATTTTGAGCTTATTAGAATGATTTAAAAACAGTGTCTTTTATTTAATAACTTTCCATTATTATTACTTTAGGGGGTGCAATTTTCTAGCTCTCTAGGAGCTCCTTCTAATTTCTTTTTCTGCTCTGCCAGATTTCTTTCATCGTAATTTCCCAACCAAGATGTACGCATTGTCCTCAGAAGCGCGATTGAATCGCTCATCGGGCTCGTCGGCCATCGACATCCTGGTTGGGTATTATGATTTCTCGCTGTTGATCACTTTGGTCTAGTGTTCTTATTGTGGATCTCAAGGTGTTCTTTCTTCTTCATTTCCCGTAAATCTGCCTCCACGAAAACCGCTACTCTCTCCTAGCTTTCCTCGCTGCTTAGCATTTAGGCAATGATGTGTTCTGGGCTGATCGGTCCAATGTCTGTTTTCAGCATCGTCCTTTCTTCAAACCACCTATCATAGATGAAAAACATTTGTGACGCATAATCTCTATACGGGCCGCAATTCCTGCGATCAGGGCTCCTTGTTTTGCCGATTGTATAAGGTATGCCTAGAAATATCCGTGGCCCTATATAAACTGCGTCAGGTAGTAGTTCACGTCTCCGTGTGCCTGATCAATACAGGAAGTGAAGTCGTTTATTAATCTAAATCTCCACCTGCCTCGATAATCATTTTCCCACCTGGTATTCCACTGATACATGGTGTGTGCTCGGGCCTCTCTCTTTGCGACGATTTTTTGTACCTCCGCCTTCCTCTCGAAGATTTCCTTTTTTCGGGGGCCGAAAGATCTATCAAGATTATCCCTGCGATCACCAGCATCGCGGGTGCTGAAGCTTTGCGATAGGAGCAAGCGACTCGCTGCGCTCATATCTGCTGTACGCCGGCCATACCTCTTCTGTACTTGTCTATCCTGAGTGCGTTCGTCCATATTTCGGCTCCGTACAACAGGATTGATGTTGTGACCGACATCATTAAGCGCCGTTTGCTCGGTTTGAGTCCGCCAACGTTCGCCATGAGTCTGCTAAAGCTCGCCGTAATTTTGGCTGCCTTATCCGTTGCATTCAGAATGTGCACCCAGAAAGCCACGCTTAGGCCATGCTCATCCATCCAGCCACACAACTGACGCATTACTTGGTTGAGCTTCATTTGTGCCTCTTCTTTATTTCGCGCCGTAATGGTCACCGCAATGTGGTCTGCAGAGCCAACGAGAGATGTGCCTCTGGGCATTTCCATTCGGCACTCTATCCTTCAAGTAATTTCTTACCATCTGGAGGAGATACTGAGACACCTTGAAGGTATTTCGGAGCGCGCTACTGGTTGTGAGTAGTGGTTTCCCTGTCGCGCTGACATACCGGTTTCCACTATGCACTGAGCTGCTTCTACGGTACTGCGTCCCTTTTTGAACCTGTAATGTTTTTTGGACAAGACTCCAGCTGCTTGGACCGCTGATAGCAGGCTGGGTTTTGAGAAGCTTTTCTAAAAGCTTTCCGGAAGTGTCCAACATGCACAATGGCCTGTAGGATGACGAAGAGCCCGGATCGCCCTTGCTTTTGCTTATAAGTACTAGTCTTTGTACCTTTCATCTCTTGGGGGAAACTTCCGGTTTTTAGGCAGCTATTGTACATCTCCAACAGAAGTTGAGATTTCTTTCCACTACCTTGAGAGTCTTTGATGCAATACCATCTGAGCCCGGCGCCTTCTTATTCTGCAGGGAGCTGACGGCTTGTTGGAAAAAGCGAATCCACGATTTTGCCCATCGTTTCCCCGTCACTTCTCAGTGGTGCTGTGCTGGCTCCTAGTTTGCGGGTAACGATCCTGTAGCCGAGACCCCAAGGATAGTTGTCCACCTCCTTTGCCATGGTCATCCAGCCTGCGCGTTTTCTCGGCGTGATGGAAAAAAAACATTTGCCAGATTCATGTTCTGCGACTGGTATTTTCGTTACGTTTGACACCCATATTGCAGCTGTGCCAAGCTCGTCCTTGTACCAGTTCGGACTGTTTTTGTCCTGGTATTTCTCGCGTGGGATTAGCAGATCGGCCTGCTGTTCATACTTGACATGGATCAGTAGATCATTCCCTGTTTGGCTTCGATGTAGATTACCTTGCAGTACTTTTAACATATTCGGCGGTTTCCTCTGGCTCGGTCTAAAGCATCTCTAAAGACTTGACGTTTGCCTGACCCTGGAATATGCTTCAGTTGATCAGCTTGCAACTTTGCCTCTGTGTACAGAATACACTGCACCTCACAATTGCAGCTCGCTCCTTTATGTCGGGTCGTACTTAAAACACGCTTGTGTCCTATCGGGACCCCTCTAGTTCTGGAACGATGCCCATAACCGAGACGTTTGAAGCATCACTCCAACTGTATCCTTCTTCTTATTCGGCAATTTATCCACCCTACCTTTTTGTGATCTGTCATAAGTAGCTCCTTTTTCTGCTTTTTCATTCATTTCTACCAAAGAAAATGACTGGCGTCTGCTGTAAGGCATGCTGACGTAGACCTATAGATTCTCTGTAAGTTCCTTGAAATCACGTTTGAGGGCCGCCTCCACCTCTTCTATGGTAGTGTAGGCGTCCAGGTCTCTGATCTCCAAGAATGTTTTTGGAACCATACTCTGGACAGGACCGTTTTCTCCAAGCACGTTTTTTAGGGCTTTCGAGTAAGATACATTCGGTTCCTGTCTGCCGGATGGAAGTAATAACCGTGTCCGTATCCTCTGGTTTGATGCTTCCCCGTATATCTCCTAAGACCTGTGCTTACGTTTTTCCCTGCAGCGGTTTTATGAGAAAGCCCTCTGAACTGGCTTTTGCAGTCTTCTTTCTTTTTTACTGCTGTGCCGCCGGAGTCCACGCCGGAGACGACACTAGATCTTTTTTCCATTGGAGTCGCACCCTGATTCTTCTCTGGACTCTTTGTTCTCTTTCTGTGTTGGGGTTTGTATATTTTTGTCGATGCCATAAAAGTTTCGCCAGCGCATCATATGTGGAGAGGCGGGCCGAAATAGCTGGGAGCGGGCATACTTTCGGATTTAAGTGTACCCAAGTTCCCTGAGGCAGTTTAACCAGTAATGGAAAACATGGGAGGATTCGAACTCGCCCGGGGCACTACAGGTTCCGACCTCTGAAACCACCATGCACTCCTGCATCAAGACCCGAAGGGGCTGGTTTCTGATCCCATGCTACGGATGATACGTCGGCAGTGCAAGCACACATAAGCACCTCGCCACGTAAGTCGGTTAGGCAAACGTGGTTCGGAGCAATCCCAGTGGGCCGCACAGTGGGGTGAAATCGGATGACGAGGTTCAAAATGACATTTAGAACGCAATTATGCACCGATTTTAGAATTTTTTTTTTTTTGAAAAATTCAGAACTAAATTTTTCAGAAAATGGTGAGAGT
>NC_046659.1:149608410-149620606 GCF_010883055.1 Belonocnema kinseyi | reverse complement strand
TTCTGAATTTTTCAAAAAAAAAAAAATTCTAAAATCGGTGCATAATTGCGTTCTAAATGTCATTTTGAACCTCGTTTTCCGATTTCACCCCACTGTGGGCCGCAGCGCGAAACAATCCATAAGTATTAATAATGCAATAATGAGAAAGAGACATTTTTCGTTGAAATATTTGCTTTATTTGTTTAAAATAAAAGGATCATTTTATTTAAAATAGGCCAATATACTAAGATTTTGGATTTAGCTAAATAAATTACATATAAAAATATGATATTCAAATTAAATTTGAATGCCTTGAAAACCAATTTACATTTTTTTGGGTTGTTCAGGTGTCAACCAGTCTCAATTAATGCCTAAAATGTCAAAAAAATTATGAACCGAAAAATAAATAATTTAAAGTTCAAAGTCTTAAACTTATTATCAACTTTGGATATAAAGAGGTTATAATTTCAATTTTTCATTGATTGAAAAGTTAATGTCTGATTGCTTGTTGATACAAAATATCGAATTTAATATAAATTTATACTTAAGTTTACAAATTTTAAAAAGCTTTAAATTTTAACTTATTTTCGTAAAAAGTTGCAGAAAAAAAAGAAATATAAAAAAAGAACATTCAGAAAAATTTTTATAGGAAAAGTTGACACAAATTGACCTGCATCGTAAAATAACCATTTGAAGTTGTTTTTGGCTATTGGAAAAATGGAAATTTCAAAAAAGTACCTGCAGATTACGTCTTAAACTACCTGGTGCATAAGGATCCTTTAGGGAAGGATGCGTCAATGTTCCCCCTCCACGGACCCATGAAAAGTGGACAGGAAGTGACATCAGACTCCCTGAGCACGATCGTACTTTTAACCTCAGAAATGCACGGTTGTGTCATACGATTTGTGGCTCAGTGGTAAAGTCGACGACTGCTGACGGGATGGCAGCGGTTCGGATCCGCTCAATTTTTTTTAAATTATGTTTTAGTACTTGATTATGGCTATAAATTGTGCATATAAAAGTATTTCCGAATCAATTAATTGATAAATATAATAAAGAAATGTAATTATGTTATAAAATATTTAGATTTTTAAATGATAATTATTAATTAATTTTGAAATACTTTCTCATGCACGATTTACAATCATGTTATAATATAATTAAATTTTTAAATTATATTTTTTGCAGCCGCAATAAAAAAAACTTAGAACTAAAACGGTTTCAGTTAATGTTATATTTGATTATATAAAAAAGTAATAAATAGATTTAAACAGGAAAACAAATATTATACACGATTATTGACTTTTTCAAAATACTTAAAATTTTTTCGCAAAAAATATCATGGTAAGCACTAGAAGAGGAAGTGTAACTATATACTATCATAAACAGAGCTTGCAATTGTATATTGGACAAAGTTATATTTTTATAAATGAGAAGCCAATTTTCATTTCATAAACGTGTACAGAATGCACAAAATTATTTAATATTGTGAATATGTATATAATTGTAAATATTGTATAGTGTATATATTAATAATATGTATACAATTAATTAAAAACGTTTTAAATTCTGAAATATAAACAATGCTTCATTAAAGAATGAAGTTCTTAAAAATATAGTGTATTATGCATGTATATGTGTGATAAAAAAACCATTATGTACACATTATGTTTTCAAAACATAGAAAACATGTGTATAGGCATGCAATATAAAATTGCGAAAGAAATCTACGCTTATAAAAATTCATTAAATAGAATGAACTTCTGGTGGAAGTTGAAGTATAATTGTTGAGCTTGTAATTAAACTTTAATAGTATAAATACGTATGTAAGGAAAAATTGTAAGAACAAAAGAGAAACAAGACATTTTTTTTAAAGAATATAATCTACAAAAACAGTTATTGTACATCAAATAAATGCAATCCCAGTGAGAACAAAATTTGTTGACGTCTTTACGACATCTTTACGACATCTTTATGACAACTTTACAACATCCTATGTGCATGTCGTTTCGGTGTCTTTGCGATATCATAAAGAAATCGTCAGATCATACGACTTATTTACGATAACGTAAAGACACCTTAACTACATGGACATAGGATGTCGTAAAGTTGTCGTAACGATGTCGTAAAGACGTCACCAAATGTTGTGCCCAATGGGTTATCAACATGTGTTCTCATAGAAACATTAACTTTGAATATAGTGGATTATAAAATGAACATTTGTAAATAACAAACTTAAGTCTAATATAAACAGTCGTGTTTTTTGATATATGCGTTCATAATAAAAATTATTATATTCCAGCAAAAATTGAGTGGTCTTCATATAATCGACAAAAACAGTTATTGTACGTCAAATACATACAATATGAACATGTGCTCTCATAGAAACTTTAACTTTTAAACATAGTGAGTTAATAAAATGAACATTTGTAAAGAAAAAACTTAAGTCTAGTGGAAACAGTCGTGCTTTTCGATTTATGCTCTCACAAACAAAATTTTTATATTGAAACAAAAATGAAGTGTTCTTTATATACATGTATTGAGTTTTACTTGCTTTGCAAACAGCTGCCGCCGACTTTTTACTTTTACGAGAAGCAACTCATAGCCTGAACAATGCGAATCTCTTACAAATTTTTGCTTTTAAATTGTGGCAGTCTTTGATAGTATAGTTGAGTTTTCGAAACTCGTCAGCAAGAGTTTTGCATACATCATTATTCGAAATAGACAACACGTTTGTGTAGAAAAGTTGGAAAGTTTTTTCCATCGCCAAAAAAAATCGAAAGTACATGCAGAGCACGTCTCGCAAACATTTACAACACAACTTTACAACTTTACGACATCCTATGTCCATGTCGTTTTGGTGTATTTGCGATATCGTAAAGACATCGTCAGATCATACGACTCATTTACGATATCGTAAAGATACATTAACGACATGGACGTTGGATGTCGTAAAGTTGTCGCGAAGTTGTCGTAAAGATGTCGTAAAGACGTCGCCAAATGTTGTGCCCAATGGGCAGATATGATGTAACCAGCCATGCAATATAATTAATTTAAGTCTGATTTATCTACAGGAATCTTCACAGAATCTGAGAGAACATGTTATGTTTGCACTGACTGACTTTCTTCTTTTTTTTTTGCTTCTTTCATTTCTTTGCTTTTTACGTCTAAAGCATCTAAAAAGGCGGACAAAAACTCCCTATCGTCTTTTTCGTAATTTCCATGGTCAACACATTTGGTAAATTGTGAAACACTCACAAGTTTGACGTCATTTTTTAATTGCAGCATTGTTGGAATTTGATGCAATACGACACAGAAAGTATTTTCAATACAATCTTGTGTAAATCTGCCGCCGAAAACAAACAGAAACCCCTTTGCAGAAAGCAAAAACTCCGAAACTTCTAAATAAGAAGTTGTTGAAATAATCGCAGAAGTCCGAAAAGGTTTCCAAGCTCCTTTGCCAACTCGTAACAATGAAAATAATTCGATACTTTCCTTGAGAGAAGAAACTGTGTCATCGTATGTATCAATATTTGTTTTACTTAACGTTAACTTGAACTGACGTGAGGTCATGATTCGAAACCGACGAAATAAATATCTCGTTAACCTGATAAATCTGTAGCACCTCGATCACAAACTTCTTCACAAGTTTGTTCGACAGCTGAATTAGAAAAAATTGGATCGACACATTGCTGTGTGAATTGCTCCGAAGAAATCTGCTCATCACCATTTCCATCTAAGTTGTGATTCCTCACAGTGGGCACAAAATTTGGCGACGTCTTTACGACATCGTTACGACATCTTTACGACATCCTATGTCCATGTAGTTTCGATGTCTTTGAGATATCGTAAAGACTTCCTCAGATCATACGACTTATTTACGATATCGTAAAGACACCTTAACGACATAGACATAGGATATCGTGATGTTGTCGTAAAGTTGTCGTAAAGTTATCGAAAGGATATCGTTAAGACATCTGACGATGTCTTAACGATATCGCAAACACACCGAAACGATATGGACATAGTATGTTGTAAAGTTGTCGTAAAGAGGCCGTAACGATGTCTTGAAGACTTAGCCAAATTTTGTGGCCACTAGGTAATGGCGCACGTTTTGAGGTTAGTTTTGAAAACGAATACTTTTGTCCGTCTATAATAATCATCACAATGTGTCACTTATGATGCATATCATAATTAGTTATTAAATAAATCTACTCACATTTTACACTTTACACCTTACACTTTTTTACATTTTACACACTTTAATTAACTAAAACATATTCACATACTTTCATATTTACACACTGCACCGACGTACTGCTGTCTCCCACTACCCCCACCTAACCTGACCGGAAGTCTCCAGTAAACTCAGCTTGACCAATCCGTATTAGGCACATAGTTTGGCCCCCCTTCTCTAGAGGATCATTACCTGGTGCACTTTATTAGAGATTTCAATGTTTTCAAAATATTTTCATGCATTTAAAAAAATGAGATAGCAACTTATAAGAAAAAGTCAATAATTGTATTTTTACTGCCTCCCCTACGAAACCTTGAACATATGTACTTTTCAATAACTCTGAAGATTTTACGGGCAATAAATTTATCAAATAAGGAAAATATGTAAATGTGATATCAGCAAAATTTATTCTTACACTCGATTCGAGTTGAAAAGTAAATGTAGCGTTATTTTTCGATAGAAGCGATAAAAGTAAGTGCACATGTGTAGTAATTTATCGTGACAGTTCTCTCACGAACTTATTGAAAAATTAGTTTTCTGTTCTCTATGATTTCCTTCACTGCGCATTAATGAAGATTTTTGTTAAAATTTTACTATCCGCTTCCATGGGATTTCCGCAATTTCGAAGTAAGTGTATTATAATTGAATTAATGCAATTCATTCATCGAAAGAAAAGTGCTTTTCTCTTTCGAAATATATAGTTTCTCGTATTAAAATTTAACCTGATCTTTATTTTTTCCCTATACTAAATAAATACATTTTTTAAATAAAATGTGTTGCACAAGATATATAAAACATCTATTTTTGTAACGTTAATAATTTGACAGTGTATTTATTTATGAATCCAATCATTGTACTTGCATTTTTTCGAATTTAGTGGAATTACTATAATACTATTAAACTTAATAATTTTCTTAGATTCCCTAAGACTCTCTTGAAATCCAAGAGTTCAAGCGTTTAAGACGCTGCCTCAGGCTTCATTTTTAGTCCATGCATTACACTTGATAACTTTTCTCTTACAGGTATGTATTCTTTAATGTCATATTTTAACCATATAATCGAAAGGGCTAAATACAGATAAAAACAGAGTTTTTTTCGAACGGTGAACTGAATATTGGCCTGGGTTATTTTTTCAATGATACTGGGAGAGCCGGCTGAGAGAGAAAAAAAAAGAGAGAAATACTGGCAATATTGACCGATTTTCCTAATCTTTTTTTTTCATTCTGTTGCAAATTATATCAGGAAATTGATTTAGGTAACTAAAATGCCATCGAACTATATTTTGCGTAATTTTGGAGATTGGAACAGGTGATCATTAACGACGGGTGATTTAGTTTGGTCTTTATATCTAGAGCCAAAAGTAAAGGCAAGGGAATCAGGAATATGTCCCATATACGTAAAGGATGTGATCAAAAAATATTTTCAAAAGCAAATATACCTTTCTTCTCTCTTCTTAGATTTTACGACAAAAAATACTGAAGAAAGATGCCGCACTACGAATTGTAAATTGTTAAATCAGAAAAGTATTGAATGACAAGTTATTTTATTTTCAAGTTTTACACTTGAAGGGTATGCAATGCGCAGACTTTTTTCGAGAATGAAAAAAAAACATTAGAAAAATCGGTCAATATAGTCAATAATGAGTGTAATCCTGAAGTGAATGCAAAATTACCAAAACTCTCAACAGAAATTGAACGAATCACCTGCTTTTATTCTATATTTTTTTAACCCACTCAACGTTATATAATGAACCTAACGCAGTATATTAAAATTCAATTCCTTAATATTTTAATATTTTTTTATTTTTCTTAACCGGCTCTAATTCTTTGAAAATAGAAAGGTCGAGTGTTGCAGGAAAGGCACTCAGTCTACATCCTGGGTTTCCAGTATCCTCGAAAAAATAACACTCTGGACCTCTCGCTGTTTCATTCACAAATAGGACGCGCCATTTGGTTCACCATGGGTACACTTACGGTAGCGGTTAGCTCCTACCCAGGCGCATAAAATGCATCATATTTATAATTAATTAAAAAAAGCGGCCAGACGATTTTTTGAAAAACTCTCGGTTTAATTTTGTACTTAGCCCTTGAGATTATTAGGTTAAAATATGACATCAAACAATTCATAATTATAGGATAAAAGTTATCCTGTGTAATAAATGGACTGAAAATCAAGCCTGAGGAAGCGCCTTAAGAATTCAGAAGATTAAATTTTGTAGGAATTATATACACTTATTTAAAAAAAGCTATCCGTTGACTTCACAGTTTCATATCGAAGAACTATTGTCAAAAGACACATTCTTAATTTCTCGAATATACACAGAAAATCATCGATCCTTCATTGTACACTGAAATTGGTGTTCAAGTGAGTTGCAACAAATTTGAGACTCACAGGTTCATTCGGAGAATCTAGGGGGAAAGCATAATTTAGACCATGGAGAATAAACATAATGAGACCAAACTATTGGAACCGAAAATGAAAACTTTTCTTTTGCTAGAAGTACGCACACACACACATGTGCAAAATCACACTTATGTATAGTTCAAAACTTCCCGAGCGTGGCGTGCCAACCGCAATTAAAAATATATGGCCGCCAATGTGAACGCGAGTCAAATGTAAATAAATAATGATTGAACAATTAATAGTTTGTGAATAAAGGCAAGAATGTTAAAATTAAAAATCGCTGTATAATAGCTAAAATTTCCAATAAGTGTGGTTTCAAGTTTATAGTGTACAAGACTTTCAGAGTGCTGTAAGTTGTATGTTTATTGTTTTTGTTACAAACGCGTCGAATACCTGTCGCACGCATAGTGTTGGTAAAAGTAATTTGATATTTTCATAAACATACTACCTACCTCTTCCATGGCGAATAATTTTTTAGTCCGCAAACATTTCACAAAATCCTGTCTGATTATTAATTATTTATTTGTTCAAGCGACCTGTCAAAAGAAAACAATGGACCCTGGCGGACCGAAGGAACCGAATGGAGCCTCTACAAAGTACCCGTAAAGACCCCATTCGGTTCCTTTTTAAAAGATTAAAAAAAACAGCAAGATTAACTTTTAAACTGTTGACATTCGGATTCTACGTTAAATTTTCTATTATAAACTCACGGAGTAATCGCAATACTTTTTTTGCACTGTTAAAAAATTTTTTTTAAATGATATTAACTTCTGCTGAAGGTGACTTCAAGCGCATCCATAATAGCTCAACTAGTATGTTGCGCGCGAAGTTTAAAAATAGAATTCTCTTTCACTTGCATCGCAGCGTTGTTGTCTGATTTTTCCACTGTGTGGCGCTAGCATTCAGACAAAATTCTTGAAGTTACCGACCAAACGCTTATTATCTGCTACCAAAAGAAGATGCACTTAAAGGCGCCTTCGGCCCATGTAAATGACAAGTATTTTATTTTTTTAAGTTTTTAACGTAGCATCCGAATTTCAACAATTTAAAAGTTAATTTTGCTGTTTTTTGAGTTTTTCTAAAAAAGGAACCAAATTGGGACCCAATGGGGTCTTTACGGGTACTTTATAGAGGCTCTATTCGGTTCTTTCGGTCTACCAGAGGAGGCGGCCATATTTTTTTAAAGTGCGGTTGGCACGCCAAGCTCGGAAACTTTTGAACTATACGTAAGTGTGATTTTACACATGTGCTTGTGCGTACTTCTGGCCGTTTTTGGTGAAATCCATGCAATACAGATTGGGCTCCTTATATCTATTCTCCATGACTTAGACACCGTTTTTTCTCATCCAAAGCAACGTGAAGTGTCGTCTGCAAACTGTCAGTCATCTGTCAAAATGATTTTTTCGCGCGTTATTTGGGTGAAATAGATGTTGATAAGCAGGTAGGTTATTATAATAATTACCTAACTTTATATCTGCTCCTATTTACCAGTGACTATTAGTGTCTTGGAATAAAAAATTGTATTTGGCGTGATATAATATCCAAATCTTAGGTTAGTCAAAACCTACATGACATTTAAACTGCTAAAGCCGGGATGTAAAAACTATGTCGTGACCGTCTGCATCTTAATTGATGCCTGGTCGTTCGAAGAAATTTCCTATAGATTTTCTGTTTTCAAAAAAGTGAAGTTAGCTGATGGTTGAAGTGAAAATACCTAATTGCATGTGTAGACGGTCATGACTTTTTCTACACATCCCGGCTTTAGTTTAAATATCGACGGCCATGACTAACCTAACGTTTGGAAGTTGCATTAGGATGTTATCACTTTATTCTTAGTGACTAGAACACACTGTTAAATGAAAGAAAGTTGAAAATTAGGCTAATATTATTTCAATTAAATTCCTTATTAACAATTATTCAGTCTAATATCGTAATGTGAAAAGTTGCTTTGATAGGTGTTCGGGGAGCTGGCAGCGCGGTTCAGCACTCCACAACTCTCGTCAATGAGTCAAAACCAATTAAATTTGAGCTGCAACAAATTTAAGACCAGCGTTTTTCTGTGCATATTAAAATTTTTTTCGATTAATTCAGAATTATAGAAACTTTATAAATGTACATTTTTTCATTCAAAATTAGGTACAGATGCAAATTTTCCTGTAAACAGCCTTGTTTTAACAATGCATGATGGATGCACTTATAATGATAATGCCCCAATGGCAATGCAAGTACCCGAGTGGTTACGACCTGAACAAATAAACCAAGTACCTCCTAACGACTTTTCATTTTATATAAAATTGGAGGAAAACCAACGTGCAGGTAATTTTGAAAACCCACCGAGCACTTTCGCTCATGATGCTCTCAATCATACTCCAAGGAGCGTTTCGATACACATACGATTGATTCGACGAAGGATAAGTGAATATTACATAGCTAATCACTCTTTCGAAGCGTACAATCAACAAAATCACCACAGTTGGTTCCCACTTGACGATTTACCAGCCGACAACTACATATATGTATCAGTTCCAGGAGACCAGAAGTATAGGGCACCTTTAATATTCCAAAATTTCAAAAAGAATAACTATAGGCTTAACAATGCACTTCCTTCAACATCTGACTCGAAGCGTCAAAAGAAATCTGTATCATGGAGATTCCCATTTTGTTTTAAATAAATGAAAAATGTTGAAGATAAAGAAAAGTGATGGTATTTTCCTGATTTTGAAGCAAGATTTGAATTATAGTTGTCAGTTATTATAAGTATTATTGTCTGAAAACGCGCTCTTTAAGAGATTTTTCTGTGGAAGGACTGTAGCTTGAAAGAGGCGTCATCCAATCCCACCAAGGTCGAAGCTATCCAGTAGGAGGGAGTTATCCCTCCTCAAACAATTCGGGAAAAGATTCAAGTAGGCACTTAGGTACTTGAAACGAATTCCGAGCAGAGTATGTTTACATGGGACGAACTCTGCCCCCACTCCGTTATGGATATGATCAGCAGAGGATGGAAAGACTGGAAACATCGGACTGTTTTGGGTGCTGAAAAGTGGGAGCTAAACTCGAACTGGAAATAAAAAAAGTGGTATTGTTTAGACTTTAATATTTTGTGTAGTTACGCAAAAGCGTAACTACAAAAAAATTTAAATATATTAATTGTGTCTTCAAACCAGTGCTTTAACTTCAGAACCACACGAAATAACAGGAAAGTTAATAATTATAATAGTCGCAATGAGAATTGCAATAAAACAGTGCATGCAGAATATATGAATTGTGCGTGTCCAGGTAACAATATGCAATCATATCGCATGAAAAAGGGGAATACCTCATGAGGATTTTTCGTCATTAAGTGACTGCATTATGCGATGCATTTGAGGCCGCATATGCGACGCATATCGTGCGCACATCAAGTGCGTGCGAAGTGCATGCGATATGCGTCGCATATGCGGCCTCAATAATGCATGTGATTATCGTGCGGTTTGAGGGTTACGCTTGAAAGGGAATAATTAAACTACGGTAAAAAATTGAAAACTAATTATAAATATTAAGAAACATTATTTAATTTATTTTATCAATTTAACAATAATTCCACTGGGACGCATATCGCACTACGTTAAATGATTGAAAACTAATTATAATTATCAGAAAAATTATTTTATTTATTTCATCAAGTTAATAACATTTCACAATCGCTTGTCAGGCTTTCAATTTTATAAAATAGAAAAGAAAATAACATAGTTGTAGGAACACATACAAAAACCACTAAAGGTATAAGTAAATTATGAAACGTATATTATTCAAATTATTATTTTTGCATGCAAAATATATCCTCACATCAATAGGATATACCAGGATATCCCAATTAGAAAAATACTACACTAAATCAGTTAAGGGCATGTGATAATTAGAAAATTGTCGATTTTACCAAATTTAGGTTCCCCCGGCTTTTTTTCTAGAATAATAAATGTCTTGTCTTAAAAATTTGGGAAAATGATAGCGAACATGCTAACGGACGTCCCCACACACTTTTTTTGTAGGTTAATTTAAAAAGTTTTAATTTAGAAAAATGTGATTAATTTGCATAGCGCTTAGGAAACAGTATCGATTATTTCAGTCTTAGATTCCCCCGGCTTTTTACCTAGTATAAGAAATATTTTGCCTTCAAAATCTGGGAAATGATAGCGAACATGCTAACGGACGTCTCCACACACTTTTTTTGGGTTTTTTTTATCAAAAAATTTTTGATATTGCTAAAAACTTACGTGTACATTTCGAGGTTATGTGTGTTACAATTCACCCGAGCGTTACTTCCAAACTACACAATATTTTTGGCCGAAAACTTTTGACTTACAAATAAACATAGTAACTAATCTTCCGGAACTAACCTTGTTTGCAGCCAATCAAAAAAGTTTATTTCATAAATAATTTCCAGATTGTCGGAAAGGCAGAGAAGAAAAACTACGTAACCTAAAAATAATGCATATGCATAAAATTTTTATTTAGCACAATAAATTTTTTTGTTATTATCCGTCAAAAAAGAGTCCAGGGACGTCCGAATTCAGCTTTTAAAATTTTTCATTTTTGTGGAAAAAAAGCCGGGGAAATTGTAAGTATCACATGCCCTCAAGATGAAAATGACTTTTGTCGTGCACGTGCGCCCCTTTCTCTACCTCAAAACTCAAACCTAAAAAATCCATGAAATCCATATCTTTAATTCAATAAAAATATATCACACTGTTATATTAAATATTATATTTATGAAAGTTCAAAATGAAATTAAAATGAAATATGTTAAATACGTTAGGTCAATGTTGTATGATTTGTAACAAAAAATGTTCTTTTTCAATCAATTACTGTTAACATTGAATTTGATCAGGAAAAAGTTGTTCAAAAGAAATAAAAATTAAACAAAATGATTAAAAGTCATTTTAAAAAAATGTTTTTTTAAAACTTATTATAATAAACTTGAAAATTCAAAAAAATTTATCTCACAAATTTTTACAAAGCGTTTTTCAAAACACGTGTGTTAATTTTTTTTGCAGCGAATATTGCATCGGAAAGAGATGTAAAGTTTATTTTTTGTAATATGAATAGGGGATATGAAAATTTATAAAACACAAAAAAAGCTTATTCACTTTTAAAGTTTGTTAATGGCTGAAATCATTAACAAGCGCAAAAAATCAATCAATTTTTAAAGTAATTTTGCCTAACCCTCATACATTTTAGAAAAAATTTTTCTCATCAAACTAAATGTTAATACTTGATTAATAAAATGAGAATAAGACAATTTTTATATAATTTTTTTTCAAATTGTAAACTGAATGTTTATGGAATGGTTTTGGCTTCAGGGTCCAAAATAATTAAATTAAACTTTTTAATAATTGAAAAAAAAACGTTACGGCATACAATAGTAGGCCTCTTCAACGGATTTATATATTCAATAATTTTTGAAAAAAAAAATCATTTTCAAAATCAAATAAAATCTAATGTACGAGGGTGGATTGATAAGTTTCCGGCCTGACCAAGAAAAACAACGTTTTTAAGAATTTTTTTTTTATTTCTCAACATAATCTCCTCCAAGGCTGA
>NC_046659.1:149578565-149608310 GCF_010883055.1 Belonocnema kinseyi | reverse complement strand
ACAAGCTATCTAAGGATGGTACTATAGAACGCCACCTCAAGGTAGGCCTAGTGGCGTCATCTCTTGGTCAGGCCGGAAACTTATCAATCCACCCTCGTATGTAACAATTTTTTCTCAAGGAGAACTATCTGGAATATTAAAAAATATATTAAGAAAATAATCAAATCGGGCTACTAATATTCGTTATTGATAATTGCTACCTCAAACTTTAAATTCCCCAGAAAAATCTCATATGAAAATGTGCAGTTTAAATTATTTTATTAAATCTAAGTCAAACGTCATAAATTATTATGAAAAGTTTTCTGCCTTCTTATAAATAATTTAAATATAGAGTTAATTGAAGTACTAAATGGAAGTACAAGTACTGTCAAAGTACAGTGCTTTCATCAAATGAAGCGCATTTTATAAAGATCATGGTGCACGCATCGTACCCGCATTTTGTGCGTACATTGCGTGCGGTTAATATGCACCCGCGCCTATTTTCATCTAGGAATGCACTACTCGGAAGTATTACAGTTAAGGGCATGTGACACAGCTACATACCTATATTACCGACCTCACTTTATCAGTTCACTGAATCTTTTTTTGAACCTAAGAACTTTTTTTGTAAATAAAATATCGAGCTGAAACTTTGGAAAATGTTTTAGAGTACAATAAAGTACGTTTAGGTACTGCATTTTGGTAGGAACTTCACTGAAAATTATTTTATCTTTTTTCTGAACCTCGACATTTTTTTAACGTTCCAACTTTTTTTATACATAAAATATCGGTCTCAAACTTTGAGAAATGAAAGAGCCGAAAGAAAACTACGTTTAAGTACAAATTTTAATAATAAAAGATGTAAAAAAAAATATATTTCAACTATCAATTCCATCGGCCTCAGCCGGTAACGTTGTACATGAAAATACGAACCCTGGCGACCACTAGACGAGGCTCTAGAGGATTCGTATTTTCGTGTACAACGTTACCGGTTGATGCCGATGGAATTGATAGTTGAAATATATTTTTTTACATCTTTTATTATTAAGCTTTGTACTTAAACGTATTTTTTTCGACTCTTGCATTTTTCAAAGTTTGAGACCGATATTTTATGTATAAAAAAAGTTCGAACGTTCAAAAAATGTCGAGGTTCAGAAAAAAGATGAAATAATTTTCAGTGAAGTTCCTACCAAAATGCAGTACCTAAACGTACTTTATTTTACTCTAATACATTTTACAAAGTTTCAGCTCGATATTTTATTTACAAAAAAAGTTCTCAGGTTCAAAAAAACATTCAGTGAACTGAAAAACTGTGGTCGGTAATATAGGTATTTAGCTGTGTCACATGCCCTTAAGTCCCAATACTGTTTCTGGTGCATCTTTTGGAAAACAAAGTTTACTGGGAAAAATGGATATTACTTAAATACCTGCAAAATCCTTGAAATAAATTATTTTAATGTAATCACTGAATAAAAAACTCATAACGTCAACAAAATACAATCGTCGTGTTTAATAAACCAAAATGTAGATCAGTTTCGAGATATTCGCGTTTTAATTTTTTTATTTTTTTATTAATGCAACAGTCGTTTGATATTAAAGATGTTTAAAAAAGAACAGTAATACGAAGTCAGAAGTAAGGCCATTTTATTATTTAATTTCTATAAAAATTATTCACATTTATTGCGAGTCTGTGAGAATTATAAGCTGGAAAGACTTTATTATTGTTAATTGCACAGAGTTATTAATTTATCTGAAAGTAGTGAATATAATTGTTTAAACAATTCATTATTGTTTATAACTATCCCTTGTGAGCTAATTTTTAGACAATTGTGGGTTTTTTGGACATTTTAAACTTTGTATAGGTTTCTTAGTTATGAGCAAATCCGCATTCTTATTTATAAATATCGGAAAATAAAACAGTAACTTAAAATATTCTTCACATCATACTACATGTAAACTGTCTGGAAGTAGTTACTGAGAGCCTTTTTGCATGAATTTATATCAATATTCATTATTTCTTCCAAACTAAGAAGTCAAACAGTAGCTCAAAAATTGTGAAAAACCCGCAAATTGATAACATTACTCTAAGAAAAAATGGTTGTGCACCATTCGAAATTTTCTAAATAATGATGTTTTTCTATTTGTATTAATAAGTTTCTGACATAGTAAAAAAGTGAAAAAAGGTTAAAAATTGCCGAAAAAAGCAACTATCTAGCATTACTCTTGGATGAGACAGTTATAAACAATAATAATTGATTGAAAACTAAAAAGATTCATTAACTAAACTAAATTTATAAACTAAAATTTTAATAAAGAAAAGGTACATTTTTAACGCAGAAGATTACTATTCTTCGTGCCAAAAAAGGCGCATTTTTATAAAAATAAATTAAATAAATAACACCAAACTCTCGCTTTCAGTCACCCCGTTATCAGCCTTCCTAGGACTGCTAGCTCCCGTGGTTTCTCAGGGGAGTAGGGCGAGAGCGGTTGCGACATTATATATAGATATATATTCCAATTGAAAATTAGTCAGGCGGCCTTCACTGTTTACGTTTCGATCCCCCCGAAATCAGTCCAAGGTTATTCGAAGGCAACCACCAACACTTGACTGAAACCGAGTGTTTGGTGTATATACATTTTTTAATTTTGGTTAAATAGATCAATTTCATAGTGATAGTTTCGAGATATATTTTGAATGCACTAAAAATTTTGATTCAAATTTTCTTAATTCATTAACGTAGAATTTTTTTTTTAAATTTCTGACAAATTTCAAAATGTTGAATGGCATATAACTCTTGTAATTGTCATAAAAAAAATTCTATAAGGATAATTTGCAATAATTTTTGCCATCTACAAGAAAATGTGACAAAAAATTATAAAGTCTTTAAAAATATGTTTGAAATGTGAAAAATTGCTGTGAATTTTGGGAATTTTTGTCGAATCGAAAAATTGCATGATGATAATCATAATCGCAGAACTTATTGTGATACACAGTAAAAATTAGAGTAGAAATTGCCTAAAAAAATAAAAAAATATTTTGTTCCATTTTTTTAGAATATTCGAAACGTTGAAAAATATAGAACTTTGTAAATTTGTATTGAATTCAAAATGACATTACGATCATTTGCAAGTGTTTTTGACATGTATTAGAAACACATATAAATGCTTAAAAGTTTAAAAAAAGTTTGTTTCAATTTTGGAAATGCTCTTAAGTTTTGGAATTTTGCTGTAATCGAAATATTACATGTTGATAGTTTTGAACTATAGTTCCTATGTACTACAAGTTCTTATTGAAAGTCTTTCAATGTATTGTAACATGCCTTAAAAGTTTCGATTACAATTAATTAATCTATCTGAAAAAATAGTATTTTCTTTTTTCTTTTGAAATGTTTTACATGTTAAAAACCATATAAACCTTGGTAATTTTTATGGAAATGTAAAATGTCATTCGGATTCTTTGCTATTCTTTTTATCTTTTACCATAAAGTTTGACAACACATTTGATAATATTCTTCTTCAACATTTTTTCAAAATTTGGTAATGCTCAAAATTGTTCAAAAGTAGTGTTAGTTAGAATTTACCTTTTTGACGGAATAGTACAATCTGCGATAGAAGATAAGGGTTATATAAGGCCAGGTTAGGTTAGGTTGGGTGAGGTTATGTTAATTTTATTGAGTACTAGTGTACGGTTCACGGGTGCTGGAAGGAAATTTACGGTGAGTGGGTTAATTTCAAAAGATCTATGCACAAATGAGGCAGCAACTTAAAAGATAAAAAAATGTTATTTTTTATTCTTGCTTCATCTACCACGTAACCTTGAACACATGTCGTATTTCTTAATAACTCTGAAGGTTCTGCAGGTAATACATTTAACAAATAAGAAAAGTTTTGAAATGTGAAATCAACAATCTTCATCCTTCCACTCGAATCATCTTAAGGAATAAATAAAGCATCATTATTTGAGTAGAAACGTTCAAAGCTAGTACACGCCAAAGATAAGGACGATTAGTTTAACAGAATCTTCCGGCTACAATCGTTGCAACTTCCTTATAAGGTCTCTATACCTCTCTTTTTTTCATTCTCCTTGGTTATGATGTTTTTATCAACTGGTGCCGAAAATTCGATAACGAACATGGTTCGCTTCTCGAAGTCAAGAAGAACCATGTCTGGCCTCGAGTGTGCAACAGAATCAATTGTCGAGAATATAAAGTTCCAGCATATGCGGCACTTTTTATTCTCGACAATTGACTCGATTTCCCGAGGAGTATTTAGAGGAGCGATATTAAGGTTAATGCTGCAAGAGTGACAGAGATGGTAATAAAGCACTTTTAGTGCCGCATTGTGCCTTTGGATGTAGGTCGTTCCCGCATGAGTTGGACAACTAGATAGTATGTGAGCTAAATGCCTGTTTGTGCACGGCACGCCCTGCAGCTATCATCGGGAATGTCTTGGCTCAAAATGTGGCGACGGTATGTTAAGGTGGAAATAACACCGTCTTGGCATGCCAATATAAAACCCTTCGTACCAGACTACAATCCGAGCGATTTAAGGAAAGCAAACGTTAGCTCACACGACATTGACTGATCCTCCACATTTCTGTGGAAAATACCATGTGATTCCTGGCCATTTCAAGAAGAGGGTCTCTTTCATTCGCGACTCTATGCAGGCTCTACCAACTCAATGGTAAAATATGAAGAAGCAAGGGTGCAATCAGACGGTGACACAGAACATTAAGATGAGATAAAAGATGGCGTCCAGATAATATCCAGATGACTACTAGATAATTGAATTAAAAATTAAATCAAAGTAACGAAGACAATGCAAAAATCAAATAAAAATATTCATGAAGTCAAAAGAATTATTCTTTATATATTTTTATTTGATGTTCGCATTGGTTTCTTTGTGAAGTATAATTTTACAAGAAATTAAACGAAGAAACGAAAATAATATTTAAAAAGTTTGTTCATTTTTAAAATATGAATGTTAGATCTTTTTCCAAATTTGTGCTTAAAAGAATTACATCAAACAAGTATATAGTAATCAATAATAATTTAATAAACTAATATCATGTAATTAGAATTACAAATTAGAATACCTTGAATAACAAACATATTTTGGTCCGTATTTTTTCGTCACGTCAACCGGCGTTTTGTTTTGTCAAGCTGTCATTTGCTGTGTAAGTAAGGTTGGTTATTGCGGAAGTGCGACTGAGTGCGAGAGCGATAAAATTTACGACAGAGGAAGGGAAACTAACGCAACCAAGACGAGAGACGTCATGTGTGAGGAGGGACCGACATACAGCGCCATCAAGCGGTGACACAGCTTTTTTTAATTTATATGCTTCTGCACGATCGCCCATAGGAGTTGGTAGAGCCTGACTCTATGTGCTGTACCCAGAATAATCCTGTTGTGAAGACATTTAAGGCTCGTTCTTCGTCCATGGACCTACTCCAAATGAATAAAGTACTACCGGGATGCCAAGCATGTTCGTTGCAGATAGTTTGTTCCTCGCCGACATTTCGGAAGACCAAATCTGCTAGATGAGACGCTTGTATCTGCTTCGGACAGTATCCTTTATAGATGTCACATCCTGAATGCGGCTCTGTGGCACGCCCAGGTATGTATAAGTCTCTCTAGGGCAAAGGTGTCGTATAGCGCTTCTATCAACGAGCTCAGGATCTTCAGGGATACCATTAAGTTTTCCTCGCTTCAAATAAACCTTGGCGCATTTGTCTCACCCAAATTCCATTCCAATTTCCTTAGTATATCGTTCGACAATTCCTAGAGCTAGATGTAGTTGCTCTTTGTCTTTAGCATAGATCTTAAGATCGTCCATGTAAAATACATGAGTGACCTTGTACTTTCGATCTGCAGGTTTGACGCACAAGTACACGTCGGATTGGCGAAGTGGTAAAGATAGTGGCAATAATGTAAGGCAAAAGAGGAGTGAGCTCATGGTGTCGCCCTGAAACACACCTTTCTGAAAGGTGACCTTGTTAGTTGTCACAAGATTTTTTCCAGATGATATGGTAAATCTGGTCTTACAAAGCGGCATCAATCTCTCTATGCACCTAACGATTTGCGGATGAACCTTTAAGCTTTCCAAAAGACAGATGATAAGTCTATGGGAGGTCAAATCGAAAGCTTTCCGATAATCAATCCAAGCCATCGATAGGTGACGCTCTCCTCTCCTAAGAAACTGAGGGAGCTAGCAGTTCTAGGAAGGCTGAGAACGAGGTGACTGAAAGTCAGACTTTGGTATTCATGTATTTTAAGTGTTGTAAATCGCGAAGTCACCGTTTAGCATTTCAATACATGTATTAGAGCGTTTGTAAAACGAAAATTGTACACAAGCAATACACGTAGTTTACAAAATTAATGGAATTCAAGGAATTCGCCGATTTTACGAAATTCATAGAATTCGGGGATTTAATTAAATTTGCGGAATTTGCAGAATTCATGGAAATAAAAGAACTTACGAAATGTATGGAATTCGCTGAATTAATGAAATTCAAGTAATTTACAGAATTCACGTAATTTAAAGAATTCATTAAATTCACGGAAAGCACGGAATTCGCGAAATTCATGCAAGTGAAGGAATTCACTAAATATATGGAAGTCACAGAATTCACGGAATTGACGAAATTTAAGGAATTCACGAAATTCAAGGAATTCACGGAATCCAAAAAATTCAAGAAGTTCACGGAACTCAAGGAATTTCTTGAACTTTTAAAATTCCGCGAATTTGATGTATTTTGTAAATTACTCAATTCCGTGAATATCATAAATTCTTCAATCCCGTAAATATAATGAATTCCGTGTATTCTATGAATTTCGTGAAGTCCATGAATTCTGCGTTATTCTTAAATTTCTGGAATTTCATGAATTCTATGAACACCGTAAATTCCATGAAGTACATGAATTCCGTATTTTTCTTGAATTTCATGAAATCCTTGAATTCCGCACGTTCCGTGAATTCTTAGGATTCCTTGAATTTAATTCTGTAAATTTCTTGAATTCTGTGAATTCCATAAATTCACCTATTTCCGTATATTCTTCGAATTCCGTATATTCTTTGAATTTGATAAATTATTTAAAATCCGTAAATTATTTGAAATCCGTAAATTCCGTAAATCCCATGAATTCATTGAATCTCGTGAATTTCTTGAATACCTCGCATTCCGCGAATTCCGCGCGTTATATAAATTCCGTGAATTCTGTGCTTTTCACTAATTCCTTAGATTTCATAAATTTCCTGAATTCCATGAATTCCTTGAATTTAACGGAAACGCACGTTATATACGTTATATTAACCACAGTTTTGACTTCGACAGAAATTCCTTTTTTATATGACGCACATAATGTGTCTAATGCAATAAAATGTGTTCTATATTTCCTATTCTTCTTATAAATTTAGTAGAATTGGTTATAAAATAACTTTTAAAATGATAGACGGTTACTTCAAACCATTTTTGTACCTGGGAGCACACTCAAACAAAATTCCCTAAAAAACAGACTTTGTCAGGAGTCTTTTTGCTCTTGACATTATGTTTATAAAAAACTAGCCAAAATTTATTTTCCGTTTGGTCGCGGTTTATATGAAATCTGAATTAGGGATGATCTCCAGGGGCCTTATAATGTTATTTTCATGACTTGGACACAAAATTCGAATATTCTTTTAGTTTTCTTTAATTTCATTATGCGAGAATGTTTAAATCATTTATAAAGAAAAAACGACCAGCAAGCGATCTAGGACCATTATTATTACTTTCATCAAATAGTATATTTTTTATTTCCTTAGCCTTTCATATTCTTTTCGATATTCTGTGTACTGAGTATACCTTTTTCCGTCCTCATCATAAAACACAAATTTATCTCGTTGACTCACAACATACAGAGCTAAGGATTCATATTAATTCATGAGATCATACAATTCAGTGGTTGTACATTGTAAAAATTTAATAGCCGCGTTAATGCATTCTAAAACATTATTCCAAAATACTGTGAGAGTAACGTTTTTGAGTTGACAAAATTCTAGGTATAGAGCAATAACTTTTGAGCTTACATTTGTTTTCTCCAATGAATTATGTTCTATTTCTAACGAGGTTTCCGCAAAATAATGATATGATTTTTTTAGTGTATGACCAGCATCTGACCTAGATGACCAAAGAGTCCCCGAAACGCGTTTTGGCACCAATCTAGCTGCATTGTTATTGAGTTTTTCTGTTAACCTGTTCCACCTACGAATTGAACGAAAATAAAAAGTCTTGCGGCATTTAAACAGCAGTCAGCAGCTCAATTTCCTACAAGATTTAACAAGTGATCCGCGCAGGGAACGCAAACACATAACACAGATAGATTCCTCAAAATGATGTCCGTTATTTACGCCAATTGAAGAAATCTGAAAAATCGATTGTACAGAGCTCCTCAGCTTCAGATTTTGAGCCCGCAGTAGTTTCATCCGTTAAAAAAATTCTGACTTATATTTGTTAAAACAAACCTTTTCTGGATGGATATTTAACGACTTTGTTAATAAATTGTTAAAGTTTTGGTTGAAAATTAAGTTTCTAACTGAAAAACAAAAATAATAAATGCATTTTTTGTTTTAAAAAAATTATATTTAGAGGTGTCGCAACCCCCATGAAGTTTATTTTTTTCCACTTTTTAAATAGAGTGCGGTAGTAATGAATTTAAGTTTACAAACATGACTCAGGCAAATAAAAAAATTGTTCGAACTTTTGACCAGACCATGTTGGTCTAATGTTTTTGAGGACGTCTTAAGGACGTCCTGAGGACCTTTTAAAGACATGAAAAGATCCAAAGCCGTCTTTCGGAGGTCCCGGTGCCCACTGGGATCTTATGTCTTTTGGTTCGACATCCCAGGAGGAATAAAACATCTTACCAATAATGAGGGATACTTCGATGTAACCATTCCTCTCAGTATAATCTTAGGATTTTCTGAAGACTATCAAAAAATCGTTGTAAACGCAAAGCATGAACTTGTCATGACAAGATCGCGCAGCGACTTAATTGCTATTGTATAGGCATGACTACAGCCAGGAAACAAAGAGCAATTTAAAATTTCGATTCATAATGTGATAAGTATGTTTTATTAATAAGCTTCATAAAAAAAATTTTTTTGTTAAATGTGCATATGTTTAGTTTAATCATGTTTCATTGAACTAAATGTAATTATGCTCAATTTAACTAAGTTAAACAAATTACTAACTAAGATAAATAAATTAATTCTATGATTCATCTTCTTGCAGATAAAGAATCCAGCAATCAATAACCTGGAGTTGAGGATTCCCTAATGAGTATATTCGATACGTCATACTCTAAATCTCTAGGATCTTTAGGATTTGGAAAAATGCATAAAAAATGTTAGCTTATCATAAAAACTGCAACGAGCATCGCCAAAGTTAAAAAAATATACAAAGAAACACTTTACTCGGAACGATAGGCAGCCGTTAAACAGAACAATACGAGAAAGAACGTACTGATTGGAAACATGTTCTTAATCGGATACTTATTGTGATCAAATTCCTTCATTGATGCACGTAGCTTAGCTTTTATAGGAAGTGATGAAAAATTAAATTAAAAACACAAGCGAAATTTTTCATGGTTCATAAAGCTCGTCGCAGAATGTGATCCGTTCCTAAAAGAACATATTTAGAATTGTGTTGATACGGGTACAGACAATGTTTCATATATCTTTTGAAAACTACTTGAAATGATATTATTTAACTGATTTATGATTATCTTGTAGCTCATGTGGTTTCAGAAATAGAGTTGAACAAATTCTCTATGCTCAGCATAGACTCTAGCACCGATATATCAAATACTGATGAAATTACTTTTATTTTAAGATATGATTTTGCAGATGATATGCATGTAAGGCATATGTTGCATATGTTGTAAGGTTTATTAAGTCTTTTCAACCTAAGAATCATGCCGCTAATTAATTGGAATGCGCGATTCTCAAAATTTTGATTGCCTTAGATTTTGATATTCAGAATTTTGGAGGTCACTCAAATGACAAAACCCCGCACATTTTAGGAGAATATGGAGAATTAAAAGTTAAAATTAAAGAGCACAACATTTTAGTTTTTACATTTCATTTCCGGATCATTCGCTTAATCTTGTAGGGAAAGCAGCTGCTGACTGCTATTTAAATGCCAGTATTTTGGAATGATGTTTTAGAACGCATTAACGCGACTATTAAATTTTAACAAAGTGCTACCACTGAATTGTGTGATATAATTAAGTAATACGATTCCTGAGCTTCGTATATTAAAGTGACGCTTACAGAAAGATCGCTGAAAGGTTGCTTTCGCTTTAAAAATCAGAAAAATTCTGTCCTAATGCAATCGCAGAAAAAACTAGCGATCTAGTTAAAATTTATATGTAAGAAAGATTTGGGAAAGCAAGTGGCCCAATAATTTGTTTATTCTAGATCAGACGTTAGTGTTCCAAAAGTGAAAGAATAGTCGGCAAGTACTATCCTACAGATTATTGCTACAAAACGTTTGATGCTACACTGTAAAAAAAGTATAATTTGAAAGCTAATTTTCGGTATTGAAATAGTCCTCCAAAAATATAGTCTCAGATGGCTCTATCCTAATGCCACTTTATTTCGAGGCCACTGAACGTCGTTTTAGTACAACTTTTTCGGATAAAAAGAGGAACGAAGTGAGAATCAAATTTTGTCTGTTTCAAATGTTTTTTGTTTCCTTTAAGCTGGAATTTCCAAGCAATTAAAGCAATTCTCTCTTTGCATTATTTTCGTTCGCTAGTGTTAGTACGTACTCCTTCTCAATCTGAAGTTAGCAAAGCAAAATAGTACAAACGATGGTTTGAATAAAAGAAAATTTGATATTATAACAGGAAGATAAAATAATGATGCTCAATTGAAGTGGAACCATAGTTTTTTCTGTGTAATCTCAAAGTGGCACTTTTCAATCACTTATTTAATTTAGCTATCAATGCATCCACAGAGAGTTGTCTTTTGGCATTACAGCAGGTGAAGAATTTTTTTTAAACTCTAGTTGTCACGAATTACGACGAAATTATACAAATAATTGTACACATAAGGACAAGAAAATGCAATTAAAATAAAATATATTATATTTATTCTAAATAAAATACATAATTTTGCATTGAAATCGTGAAAAGAAAAATTACAAGGTCCCTAGAAATCATCGATAAGTCGGATTTCTTGTCAAATGGCGAAATTTCTAAAAGTACTTGAACCCTCGGAGCACAATGTGGTCTCACAGACCCTTAAATATTTTTTTGTCAAGGAATATATTTTAAATCATTGATCATAAATTGTCCGACAATTAAAGATCTATTATTTGAATTGTTTACCTGACTGACACTCAATAACATCAACTAATATATTTTAAAGCAGAAATTTTAGCCAGAAATATAAAAATTGATCATTTTCATTTTTTTATTAATATTTTTCTCGAAAAACTATTTTTGATTAAAATGATTTTTTAATATGTGAATAATTACAGCAAATTTTTAAAACAATATAAATTGATTATATAATGTTTGAAGAATATCGGAAAATGTTTGCATTTTGATCGAATGAGTAGTTCTTAAACGATAGACCAAGGAAAAGTGCACAGTTGCTCACAGATCCACAGTGTGCTCCGTGATAGAAAAAATGGGTATATCTTCCGATATAGAAAACATTTTATTGATATAGATACGTCGCAATTACATTCAAAATAAAGGAACCAAGAACCCTAACCTCAAAAATAATCGTGAGTCATTTTCGCATGAATTTCTTAACCTTATTAGTAAAAATAATACCTATAATATAACTGACAATAAATGATGATGTTAAATACACTCTAACTCCACACATACAAGAAGTTCGGGAATTGGGTCCTGGAAAGATACGAACGAGAAAGAGGCTCCGACTCCTGCGACGTTTTAGATTTCGGGGGTATAATGTGATATCTCAGTCAGGCTTAATACGCGTACGCGCACGTCGAATTTAAGAGAGGGCGTCCTCCTTTTATGAAGTACTGGCCACAACACTGCTGGAATGTGCATGAGGACCAGATGGTCGTTTACGCTTCCGGTCGGGCATTTCAAAAATTGTTTTATTAACCTTACTTTTTAAATGTTGACGTATTAAAGGTGCCCTATACTTCTGGGCATTTGGCACTGTTAAATATATGTAATTTACTGCTGGAGTATATGAAATTGGAAACCAGCTTCGGTGGTTTTCTGGAGTGTACGCTTCGAAAGTGCGATTAGTCTTATAAAAGTCACTTATAGATAATTGTCGTATGTGTACTAAACCGCCTCTTGGACTATGATTACGAGGATCATGAGCGATTACTATAGGTTCTGAGGTGACAAAACCTCTATATTGAACGTTCTCGAATCTTATATAAAATTCCATGTAGTGGGGAGGTGCTTCGTTTATTCGGTTAGGTTGTAACCACAGAGGTATTGACGGTCCTATAGCGATGTCGTCACCATAAGTACATCCATCATTCATTGTTATAACAATGCTATTTGGAGGGAAATTTGCATCTGCACCTAATTTTGAAACACAAAAATAAAATTTATGATGTTTCTTTACACTAGTAACCTAAACTTATAAAAATTCTGAACTGGTCGAAAAAATGAACTATGGGAAAGTTGGCCAAGATGAGAGCCCCCTTCCATATTTCTCCAAAATTTTCAATCTTAAGGGCACATTTTATGGTGACCACTTGACCAAACCAGTTCTCGAGTTCGAGTACATCTGAATCTGTGGGGGCGTAGTGAGTACCAAAAGAAAATGAAAATAATTTTACACGTTTATTTTTACTCGGATATGGCCAAAAACGCGGACTGTCAAGTTACATTCAATTGCATATTTTGACATGAAATTTTCGGAAACACATAGAATTCAATATTATGGATATTTCATAAGCATGTCACTAAAAGAATACCTTTCAAGCAACATTTTTCATAATTATAATAATTTATGTATTCCTTGTTATTTAGGAGTAATGAATGCTTGAACATGGACTGTTACGTTACATACTTTTAACAGTAGGTTTTTAAGTTTCTTTAAATTATTGAAAAAGTCTGCTCTTTTGGCAGACTATTCACAACGTCTAGTACATAATTTTCGAGTTTTCTAATCAAAGTGATGAATTAAATATCAATTAGGAAAAAAACTTGTCTTTTCATTTTTTTTAAGCAAAAATGTTTCGACTGTTACGTTACACAAAACGACTGTTACGTTACCTGTGCGATTGACTTCGACACAAAAACTGAACTTCAGTATTAAAAATGTTTTAATTATTCAATTTTCATAATTTGTAATATATTTGTGAGGCAAAATATGCTTTCTCACTATCATCTTGGCAGTTGCACCAGTACCATCGATGCATCCTTTTTCTTGAGAAGTTGCAAAGTAGTTCCAGTAAATTTTGATACCGAATTCGCTTTCTAAAACAGGAATGACTGCAGTGATGAACAATTAAAATATTTTTGAGGTCAATAAATCTTCATAGTTATGATATTTTGATTATCGAGAAAAAAAGACTGTTACGTTACAGATTTTTCTTGGCTTAAATCATTGATGAAAATAAAAAACATTGTCAGATTTCGGACTGTTACGTTACATGAAAAAAACGCACTATTCTTATTTAAATTGAAAATGTCGATAACACTTTATTCCTCAAATGTATTCTTTAGTTACTTTGCATACACCCAATTCTATCTGAAAAGAACTAATAGCACGAAGAAAATAACAGTCGATGAATACAACGTACCTTTTTGTTCCGCGTTGAATTTTTCTCCATTTTCACCTACCAAGAAGACACGAAAGAACAATCTTCAATTCTTGGAAGAAACAATGGGCCTCGTGTGGACATTTATGTTGCTTGATCATGGGAGGGGTATGACCTCAAAATGATAAAAAAACGCGAAATTGAAAAAAAATTTCCAGTTGTTTCGTTTTCTACGTTTTTGGCCATATATATTTTTTAGTTATTACTCAAACTAAATATAGAAATGTAATTCATCGACTCATTTCCTATATTCTCAACTTTGAGAGCGATATATTATTTCTTTTGGACATAGTGAATACCAACAAAAAATTTCATAACCAAGAACTGATTTGGCCACGTGGTCACCGTAGAAAAGGCCCTTGCGGAAATACAGAAGAAAAAGTGATTATGGACATCATAGTTTGATGTTTGCTTTGCAAAGTTTATACGCTTAAACATTCAAAAAGTGTTTAAAAGGAAATAAACTTTTATGTTGAACAAATATGCATGTGTCCCGTTTTAAGTAATTAAACCCTAGATATTGATAAATGTTATTTGTAGCGTATTGTTTAACCATGTTCAGTACATACACAGTGCATACACTGTGCGTATTAGAATTCTACTGAGCACGCATATGCATGCGTAACTGACGAGTATAATGTTAATAATAGATTGAATGCTTACAACACATAACAAGACATATTTTGGGTTCCAAACGTGTAAAAAACTACGATTGTTGCCGACGTTTCGTAAATATTGCAGTTCACTTCTTCAGGCCTGACCTGAAACTGAGGTACCAGGTTATGTTGTTTTTATGTATACTCTCTACAATGTCTGTCGTTGGCCAAAGCTTCCCGCAGTGGGACTGGTCGAACCTAATTGGCCAATCAAGTCTCTATTTTAAAATCTGGAAGGACGGAAAGCCAAATCGGATTGGTATTATATCCATTGTCTCTATTTATGATATTAAGGTGTTTTAAGGTTTCTATTGCTTCTCTTTGTTTTCTTTGAAGGATATTGTGTGTTTTTGCGATGACTGTTTTTTTGTCAAATAAAATGTTATGTTCCGTTTCGATATAATGCTCAGCTAGTGCTGATTATGTGAAATATTTTAGCCTTACTTTACGCTAATGTTCCTTTATACGTTGGCTCACCGCTCTCTCGGTTTCTGTAATTTAGACTTTGCCACAAGAACAAGGGATTTTATATACTCCTGGATCACTTATGGATGCCTTTTTGTCCTGGGGGTTATTCAGTAGTTGTGGTCCTATTTTCTCAGGTGGTTTAAATATGGTTGGTCATTGTGTTTGTTGAGAATTCTTCCTGTTTGTTCTGTGACACCTTGAATGTAGGGTAGGATGGTGGTCGATTTTCTCTCTTTTTTTTGTAGGTTGTGTTGACTTGTTTTTTCAGTGTATTTTCTTATTGCTTCATTAATTTGTTTGTGTATTCTTTCTGTATTATGATTTATTTAAGGTAAGTATTATTGAGACAGTGTTCTATCAAATGTATGATCTCGCAAGATAAGTTTGTAAAAGATTTAATACATAGGTCGCTAAGAAAGTTTTGCAATACAGACGAACTTTTTATAGTTTTTCGAAGTACTCTCCACCGCAATGAATACATTTTCTCATACCTCGAAACCAGTTATCGAACCAACCATCCCATTTTTTTCTGGAAGATCTGCACAGGCTTGGACCCACGCCGTCAAAAGGTCAGTTTCGTTAGTAAATCGACGCCATTTTAGTTGTTTGTTTACTTCCGAAAACAAACCAAAGTCACAGGGAGCAAGATCTGGACTGTAAGGAGGGTGATCTAGAATAGTCAGTCCAGATTTGACCAAAAAATCTACGGTGACCTTCGTTCTGTGAGCTCGTGCATTGTTGTGGTGGAATAAGCCAGATGCTGAGTCGAGATTTCGGCCTGATGTTTTTGAGTTGGTTTATGACTTGGGGGAAAACATACCTGAGTGTTCCAGGAAGTGGTGACTGTAAGCTGGTTTTCCAGTGTGACCCTATCCACAATGCCGCGTTTCCTAAAGAATACTGCAATCATTCTTTTGTTTACAGATCGAGACTTCCGCACCTCCACTGGAATATCCATATCCTCAAACCGCCAGATCTTGTTTTGTGATTTTATTCGAACGGCGTAATAATACAGCCAGGCTCCGTCGCCTGTTATAATACTATTTACATCCCGAGAAGATCCCGATTCAAGTCTTTTTAGCATTTTTTGGCACCACTTTACTCTCGCTGCCATTTGCTCCTCGGTCAAAACATGTGGTACCCATAGAGTACAAACATTCCTAACATGTAAATGTTCATGCAGAATTAAATGGACTGCTGGAACACTAATGTGTAACATTTTCTCTATCTGCCGGTACGTGATTTTTCTATTATCATTCAGTAGATTATTCACAGGTGCAATGTCTTCCGATATCACCACTTCCGGTGGTCGACCTGAGCGCGAGTCGTCCGCGTGACCGAAATTTCCCCTTTCGAACTGTTTGCACCGTCGGAAAGTTGTTGTGCGATGCTTACGATCCTTATCCAATACCGGAAACATTTCCTCAAAACTTTGGTCTACACTTAAACCGCGAAAAAAGTTTTATCGAATTATCGCACGATATTCTTCCTTTGTCCACGACGCCATTTCTCAATAGTTGCGGGCTGCGTGCTTAGAGTGTACTGAGACCTGAGTTAACAGGTTTCCTCTTCCTACCTAGTTTTTGATGTTCTTTCTAATGATGCAAGAATCATCTCTCTTCTTCCAATAGGTTTCGCGTATTTCAAAACTTTCGTAGCGCCCTACGTAATATCAATTGTATCAAAGATTGGTACTTTTGTAAAGAGAGATACTATGTCGAAACTCACTATGATGTCTTCAGGTTGAATGTTAATCTGTTGTATCTATTTGATAAAGTTAAATGAGTTTCGGACGTGAGTGATATAGTTTCCTGTAAAAGGATATTGTTTTGTAGTAAGGAAGCGTGCTAGGTTGTAAGTTGGTGAGTTTATGGCGCTGACGATCGGTCTGAGTAGAATGTTATTTTTGTGGATTTTTGGGATCCCGTAAAGTCTTTAAGAGATGGGGTTAGTTGGTATTAATTAAGATATTGCTTCGCTGTCCAGTTTAGAGTCTTCCAGAAGGTTTTTTGTTTTACTGACTATTGTTTGTGTAAGGTCCTTTTTAAGTTTTGTGTATGTATCGTCCCTGGTGGAACGAAGGACCCGAATGGAGCATCATCTGTAAGTAGCAGTCAACAGGTGTTATACGTCTTATATTTTTTTTAACTTTTTACCGTTGCAAAAAAACTATTGCTATTATTTCATGACCTCCTATAGGGAATTTTAACGTAGAATCCGAATTTCAACAATGTAAAAGTTGATCTTGCTGTTTTTTTAGTTTTTTAAAAAGGAGCCGAATGAGGACCCAATGGGGTCTTTATGGGTACTTTGCAGAGGCTCCATTCGGTTCATTCGGTCCGCCAGTGGTCAGTTCAAAGGTCCATGATTTTCTTGTTATAGTCTTCTTTATTCATTATTATTACTGTCGTGTAATCTTTGTCCGCAGGTAATATTATGTTTTTATTTTGATTCAGTTCTTTAATTACGGGTTTTTCTTGTTTCGTTAAGTTTAAGGAGGGAACTTGAGATTGGTGTAAAATTTTGGCCGTCCTACGTCGTATGTCATTTGCTTTTTTCAAGAGAAAGGGTATATATTGTGTATTCCAAATTGCTGATGATTTCTTCTTTTGGGATTTTGGAAGGACCTACTGAAAAATTATGTAATTTAGATAGGGCTGAAACCATTTAGTTGCTGAGAGGATGGTTGGAGATGTTTTTTACTGTATTAGTTAGTCGTGTTTGCATTAAAAGAAGTAATTTTTCAAATTTTATTTTTTGTTTCTTAGTGGGAAGATCTTTAATCCGTTAGGATTGGTCAAAATATATGCAGTCAAATGTAAACCAATTATAAAATCTCTGAGTATTTGATGTAGTGACCAAACAGGTTTGACCAGTCCCTACGGTTGGGCGCTCTGGCCAATCAGAGGCATCGTGAGATTATACATAAGAGCAACATAACCTGATACCGCAGTTTAAGGTCAACCCTGATGAAGTGAACTGCAATGTTCACGAAACGTTGGCAAAATTTCTAGTTTTTTGCGCGAATGGTACGTGACTATAATTTTTTCGTACAAAAATATTAAAGGTGACTCGTCTGAGGCAACTTTTACCTATTCGTGAAATTAAAAAATTCTGTAAGAAGCGAGGTACTGTGCGCTAAGATTGTATACGACTGCGAGACGGCACAATCTCTGCTTTAATTTCCTGGTTATATCGATTTGAAGGGGTATCGAAATTCGAAATTAGCATGTTAAAAGAATACACGAAATAAATAAAAAATAAAAATGATGTTGACACACAAACTAAGTCACTTGATTCTACGTATCGTTAAAGTTAATAATTCATTATTAATTAGAATAAATCAAGTAATCAATTTTGTTGGATCTAGAAAGCAAGACAACCCTTCAAAAGTTTTCATTTCCGGAGAAAGTGTTGAGCTTAATGTCTCTGTTTAAATATTCTTTCATTTAGAATTATGGGAAGAATAATTTGGAACAATTTGCACAAGCAAACCATTTCATGTAATATGAAAAAAACTCGATTCATTTTTGATCATACGCTATTTTATGTTTTTTTATATTGCATGAAACGGTTTGTTTGCTTAAATTATTCTTCCTGTAAATCTAAATTATAAAATATTAAAATTTTCATGGTATGGGAGGAGGAGCAGGGTGGAGGGGTTGCCGGAATAGAGATGTAGTTTGTTCTATCTGCACTAGATGGCACCACTTCCTTACTTTACTAAGTTTATATTCTTTAACGCGGGACTGTATGCAGTGTGAACAAATCAGAAAAGTCATAATAAAATTGAAATGATAAAAGTATATTTATGTTTCTATTCTTTATATTTTACTATCCTAAGCATGATTTTATTATAAAAAAGTACATTATATAATAAAAATTAGGATTAAAGTTTTGAATTTTTTTTTTAAAAGCGATGTGTTAAAGCCGAGTGTTACACACTATTTTGTATCGCACTAGTCGATCAGAAGTGTAAATAGGTTTCAAAGAGTCCTAATCAAAAACCCCGCGAGGGAATCCACTCCAATTAACTCTACTACTATCCAATCCAATTCACTCCAATTCAATTCACTCCGAACCAAGCTACTCCATTCCAATTAACTCCAATCCAATTAAATCCAATCAAATTCTGTTGGTTTATTTCTAAGAATATGTCAGTAATTCAAAAACTAATAATTATATTTTCAGGACAGTATGAGTGGCTGAATGAGGGCTCTTGTTTCTTAGAAGTGAAGCAGAATCAAGGGCAGGACAGAACAGACCAAATGTCGTTGTCGCTAAGAGGGCTGGTGTGAATGTGTAATATCTAGTTAGTTCAGATTTGAATTCAATACAAAAAAAAATGCTTCCTAAAGCTCTCTTTGAATAAAGCTAAAGTTTTTGTTAATTGATATAATCATAGGCATAGTTTTAATTCCATATCATAATTTCCTATAGATTCAATTCGATCCGATCCAGTTCATTCCATTAAAATCCAACTTATTCTAATCCAATCCAATATATTCCAATCTACTCAACTCTAATCCAATCCCATTCACTCCAAACTAATCCACTCAAATCCAATTCATTCTAATCCATTCCAGTACAATCCAATCTAATTCATTCCAATTTATTCCATTCCAATAACTTCAATCGCCTGCAATCCACACCAATTCAATCCCATTTATTTCATACCAATCTACTTCAATCCTTTTCCAAGTCATTTGAATCCAATTCATTCCAATCCTATAAAATTAAATTTATATCAAACGTCTATAAACCAAATAAATCAACTTCAATCTAATTTAATCGGCTCCATTCAACCTTAATCAACGCTAGTTAATTTATAATCAATTTCAATCTACTTCAAGCGACTCCAATCCAACCCCATTTATTTCAAACCAATCTACTTAAATCCATTTTCAATTCATTGTAATTCACTCCAATTAATTTCGATCCAATCCGCTTTATTCCTATCCATTTCAATCCTATTTATTCCAATCCCATACAATCCAATTTATTGCAATCTACTCCAAACTAAACGAATCAACTCCAATTCAAGACAATTTATAATCCTTTCCAATCGAATTCAATCCAATCCCATTCATTCTAAACCAATTGACTTATATCCATTTTCAATTCATTCCAATCCATTACAATTTATCCTGATCCAATCCCATACAATCCAATTTATTCCAATCCACCTAAACCAAAAAATCAACTTAAATCTAATTCAATCGGCTCCATTTCACTCCAATCCACTTTAATTCATGTATAATCAATTCCAATCCATTTAAACTCACTCTAATTCAATCCCATCCATGCCAAACAAATCAAATTAAATCCACTTATAATTCATTTCAATCCACTCTAATATAATCCACCCCATTCCCATCCCATACAATCTGATTTATTCCAATACACTCCAAAGCCAAACAAATCCACTCCAATCCAATAATTGAACTTATGATGGCGGTGTGATAAAAAAATATTTTAATCTTAAAGCTGGGAACATTAAGAACTCACAATAATGCAAGTGTAGCACGTTTGCAAACATGTATCGAATGTTTATCATACATAGATTGATTTTAATATTATATTACACTTACATCTAAAATGCAGGTTACCCATGGTTGCCAAGAGTATAATTTTGGCAAAAATCTCCATTTATTATGATTAGATAAAATTATAGAGAACAGAAAGATAATTTTTCAATATGTTCGTGAAAGAACTGACACGAGAAATGAATACGTGTACTAATTTTTATCGCTTCTTATTAAATTATAAAACTTCATGTATCCCTTAAGATAAATCGAGTGGCAAACTGAAGATCGTTCATTTTTTATCTTAAAACTTTTCGTATTTGTTAAATGGATTACTCATAAAATAGAACCTTCAGAATTATCAAAGCGTACATGTGTTCAAGGTTGCATGCTGGAGGCTGTAAGAATAGAAAAAAAATTATTGTCTTTATCTGTCAAGTTACTGTCTTATTTATAAGGATGTACGAAAACCTGAAAAAATTGAAGTAATTATTAAAAAGCATATAATTAAATTCTAGTGATAAATATGTCACACTCTGATCGCGCGTCTGTTCGATCTCGCGCTTTGCGCTTAGATTTTGTACGTCCCCCACTTCTGTGCATAGATATTTGAAAACTTTTCTATGTTTTCTATGTTATGTTAAGTATTTTATAAATTTGTCCAGGATTTAAATGGATTTTATAATGCTTTGAAAGATTTCAAAGAATTTATTCTTAAGATTTGAGGGAGCTTGCAGGATTTCAAATATTTGCAAATATTCCAAACAGATTTTAAGAATTTAAAGGAATTCCATAGACTTTAAGGAATCTAGGGCATTTCAAAAGGTTACCAGGAATTTTCAAGTTCTCAAAAAAATTTCAAGGTATTTTAAATTCTTTTAAGGATATGATATATATTAGACTATTGCCAAGGAATCGAAAGAATCTTCAAGGATATAAATTATTTTAAGGAATTAATAAAAAATTTTATAAGATTTTAAAGACTTTTTGAATATCTGGACTTCATAAGAACTATAAATATCAAGAGACTTTTGAAAGGAATTTAACGGAATTAATGTTTTCAAGGATTTTAATTACCTCAAGGTATTTTAAAAGCTCTCAAGATTTTTCAATACATTGGCGAGAACATCAGAAAATACCATCAGATTGCATTTATCCGTTTCACGAAAAATGTGACATTTACATTTTCATCCAGAATGTGAAAGTATTAGTTTTATGTGAGAAGGTATTAGTTTTATTTGCAAAATGACTTTCGCAGATTTCATCGAATGTCAATGTTTTGAGTCTACCACTTTTTCGAGATTTGAAAGTTCTCCTGATGGTCATTTATAGTACACAAAAATGAAAACAATTTATTATTGTGACTTTTTTATGAAATAAAATTACCGAAATACTAATGAAAAACGAATGGAAAAGCAACAACTCCACTTTTTTGTAAAAAAAACAAGTAACGAAAAAAGATGAATGGACTAAAATTGTGCACCCAAAAAAGAGACAGAAATGTCTGTTGAAGTAAATTTTTTAACTAAAATAATAAATCTTCAGATAAGAAAACCTAATTCTTAAATAAATACATGAACTTTTAACCTAAAATATCAATTTTCGACCAATAAAGAAACGACTTTTCAAAAAAATAGTTCAATTTTCAACTAAAGAAATAAATTTTTAAACAAAAAGATGAAGTTCCAACTAATAAGAATACTTTTCTATAAAAAAACGGATCTTCAACAAAAATAGTTGATTTTTCAGTAAAAAAAAACTATTCTAAATAAGAAAAAAATCATTTTCAACCTAAATGTTTATTTATTTATTATAATATTTAAATTCTCAAAGGAATTTTTAACAAAAAATATGAATTAGTCACTAAGAAGTATAATATAAAGTATAAGAAGTATAAAGTATAATATATTATTAATTGAAAAAACCAGAATGACAAGTACTTATTTTATCAATTTTTGTCGAAAAACGAGCTTTTCCCATTTAAAACCACGTGTTATAACTCTGATACTTTTATTTTTATAGAAAAAAAGTATTGGCATACATTTTTTGGCTTTCTGAGCAATGCAAATAGCCGTACCTAAAATTTATAACCTGAAAAAAATAGCATAAGCGATTTTGAAAATGCTCAACTTTTTGAATTTGTATGCAAAGTGTCAGACGCCATCGTAAAAACTTGATTTTTGGATTTAGTCACAATCCAGGTACTTCTGAAACTTTCTCAATCATAAATGATGAGAATGTACAAAAATTATACAGTTTTAAAGAATTTTTGAATATTTTGGAAGGAATGTATAGGACTTATAAGTTCAAGGGATTTTGAAAAGGATTTTAACGAATTTAATAATATTTCTTAAGATTTTAATTATTTAAAGGATATTTAAAGCTCTCAAGATTTTTCAATTAATTTTTTTAGAACATCAGAAAATATCATTAGATCTCATTTGTTTGTTAACCGCGTAATTTTGAAATTAGAACAAGTGGTTTTAAATGGGAAAAGCTTGTTTCTTGACAAAAATTGATAAAAGAAGTACTTGTTATTCAGCTTTTTTAAATTAATAATATATTATATTATACATTACAGTTCTTATACTTACATTATATTTCTTTGTGACTAATTCATATTTTTTGTTAAAAATTTTTTTGAGAATTTCAATATTTGGTCCAAAATTCATATATATTGGTATAAAATTCATCTGATTGGTTGCAAATTGATTTTTGAGTTGAAAATGTTTTTTTTCATATTTAGAATAATTTTTTTTTACTGAAAAATCAACTATTTTTGTTAAAGATCCGTTTTTTTGTAGAAGAGTACCCTCATTAGTTGAAACTTCATCTTTTTATTTAAAAATTTATTTCTTTGTTGGCCAATTGAATTATTTTGTTGAAAAATCGTTTCTTTATTGGTTAAAAAATTTACTTCAACTATTTCATTTTTTTATATAAATACGAATTTTCGATAAAAAAGTCGAATTTTTAATCCAAACAGAATTATTTATAACAAAAAATTTTTTACTGAAAAATCAACTATTTTTGTTAAAGATCGTTTTTTTGTAGAAGAGTACCCTCATTAGTTGAAACTTCATCTTTTTATTAATCCATTTAGCTAACATAAGGAAAGTTTTGAGATATGAAATCAGCCATCTTCAGTCTGCCACACGATTTATCTTAAGGAATATATGAAGCTGGATAATTAAAAAAAAGCGATAAAAATGAGTACACGTAGTCATTTCTTGTGTCAGTTCTTTCGCGAACATCTGGAAAAATTATCTTTCTGTTCTCTATCATTTTATCTAATCAAAATAAATGGAGATTTTTGCAAAAATTGTGCTCTTGGCATCCATGGGAATCCTACATTTTAGACGTAAGTGTAATATAATATTAAAATCAATCTATGTATGATAAACATTCGATACATGTTTGCAAACGTCGATGTCCATTGCGCTAACTGGTGTGATAAAAAATAATGAGTGATTCATTCTACGTCTAGAGAATTGAATTGGATTAAAGTGTATTGGATTGGGTTGGAATAAATTGTATTGGAGTGAGGATTGGATTGAACTGGAATGAAGAGGAATGGAAAGGATTATAAATGAATTGGTGTGGAATGGAATGGATTGAATTGCATTGAAATGGAGTTGATTCGTTTAGTTTGAAGTGGATTGGAATAAATTTGATTGTATGGGATTGAAATGAATTAGATTGAATTGGATTGGAATGGAGCGGATTGGATTAGAATAAATTGGAGTGGATTGGAATTAATTGGAAATGGATTTAAGTAGATTGGTTTAAAATGAATAGGGTTGGATTGGAGTCGCTTTAAGTAGATTGGAATGGATTATAAATAAATTAGAGTGGATTGGAGTGGATTGGATTGGAGTGGAATTGAGCCGATTCAATTAGATTGGAGTTGATCTGTTTGGCTTAGAGTGGTTTGGGATAAATTAAATTGTATGGAATTGGAATGACTTGGATTGAATTGTGTTGGAATGGAGCGGATTGGATTAGAATAAATTGGAGTGGATTGGAATTAATTGGAAATGGATTTAAGCAGATTAGTTTAAAATGAATAGGGTTGGATTGGAGTCGCTTTAAGTAGATTGGAATGGATTATAAATAAATTAGAGTGGATTGGAGTGGATTGGAGTGGAATTGAGCCGATTAAATTAGATTGGAGTTGATCTGTTTGGTTTAGAGTGGCTTGGGATAAATTAAATTGTATGGGATTGAAATGAATTAGATTGAATTGGATTGGAATGGAGCGGATTGGATTAGAATAAATTGGAGTGGATTGGAATTAATGGGAAATGGATTTAAGTAGATTGGTTTAAAATGAATAGGGTTGGATTGGAGTCGCTTTAAGTAGATTGGAATGGATTATAAATAAATTAAAGTGGATTGGAGTGGATTGGAGTGGAATTGAGCCGATTAAATTAGATTGGAGTTGATCTGTTTGGTTTAGAGTGGTTTGGGATAAATTAAATTGTATGGAATTGGAATGACTTGGATTGAATTGTGTTGGAATGGAGCGGATTGGATTAGAATAAATTGGAGTGGATTGGAATTAATTGGAAATGGATTTAAGCAGATTGGTTTGAAATGAATGGGGTTGGATTGAAGTCGCTTTAAGTAGATTGGAATGGGTTATACATTATTTAGATTAGATTGGAGTGGAATGGAATTGATTAAATTAGATTGGAGTTGATTTGTTTGGTTTAGAGTGATTTGGGATAAATTAAATTGTATGGAATTGGAATCACTTGGATTGAATTGTGTTGGAATTGAGTGGATTGGATCGTATTTAAATGGATTCGCTTAAAATGAATTGTATTCGATTTGAGTAGATTAGTTCGGAGAGAATGGGATTGGATTGGAGTGGAGTGGATTGAAATATATTGGAATGGATTAGAATAAATTGGAGTGGATTGGAGTTAAATGGATCAGATTGAATTGAATTTATAGGAAATTAGACTATGGAATTAAAACTATGGCTATGGTCATATAATTTAACGAAAACTTTTGCTTTATACAAAGAGCACTTGGGAAGCCCTCATTTTGGCCACTCATACTTTCCTCAAAATATAATGATTAGTTGTGGAATGACGCAAATATTCTTTAAAATAAACCAACAGAATTAGGTTGAATTGGATTGGAGTGAATCGGTGTGAATTGGAGAAGATTGGAATAGAGTGGATTGGTTTGGAGTGGATTGGAGTGAATTGGATTGGATCGTATTGGACTTAATTAAACTTATTAAATCGTATTGGACTTAATTAAATAATGTGCGACACTGGGGCCCTGAGTGGCACTTTGCTTCGTGTGTTATTTATTTATTCTATTTTTATCCATAACATAGTTTTTCAAAAAAAGTCAAAACTTTAATCATAATTTTTATTATTTATCGTACTTTTTTATAATAAATTCATGTTCAGGATAGTAAAAACATAAAGAATAATGCAATATAAGTTCACAGAAGTATACAAATTAAAACAATGACATAAAGTTTTCTGCAGAATGTATTATTCGTCAATATCATTCAAATATTATGTTTGATTCAGAAAAAGAGATTTCAAAAATATTTTTGGGTAAAATTAATTCAATAAATAGAAATTTGTTCAAAGTTAGAAAAAAAGTACCAAAATTATGTAACTATTTAATAATACGTAACACGAAATACTAATTTGAGATAAAAGTATACTTCTCTGAAGCAATTTTTAGAATTATTTAAAAAAAACAATAATTAATTGGTTAAATAAGTTCCACTTTTATAAACAATTAAAAAATTATTTAAAAAGTCACGAGGCATATTCAAATTGTCGGTTATTAGTTATTTGTATTCAAAAATACGGCAGAAAATGCGGAATTCTGGGGGGGGGGGGGCGAGATAGGTCGAAGTAAAAATAAAATTGTTTAATATGGTTTTATTCCATGGACACTTATATTCTATCCGATTTTCTTTCACCGGAAATGGAAACCTTTTAGGGATTGTCTTGCACTCTAGCTCAAACAAAATTAATTACTGAGAAGATTTATTACTAACAAATGTATTACTAAGATAAAAAATAAATATTATTGAGAACTGCTATTTGTAGTGCTCAGAAAGCCAAACAATTTATCCTAATAATTTTTTTCTATAAAAATAAAAGTATCAAAGTTATATCATTCATAAGATTTAAAAAATCTATCGAAGATCAAATTTTCAAGCTAAAAAACGCATGATATGAAAAAAAGTAAAAAAAAGTAGAAAATTGCATTTCAAAAGCTCTACAAGATGATCATAACGACTTTTTGGATTTACTTCAAAATTAGAACATTCAAATTTTTATTGCAAGAAAAATAATGAAAAATAAAAAATTCCATTTCTTCGTAAAACTGTGCAAGATAGAAGAAAGAAAAAAGAAAAATTATGATTCCAAAAATGATCTACAAATTTGTCTATAGTCATTTCTTGATAGGCCACATAGTTTTTGTTTTATTAGTAAAAACATAACGCTGAAAATAAAAAAATAGAAATTCGTGGGAAAACGACACTAGTTAAGAAAAAAATGATTCAACAAAAATTGTTTACATGAAAAAGAGAAAATGAGAAATTTGTGGAAAACAATAAAAGGTACGGAAACAATAGGATAGAAAAAATTTGTTCACCCAAAAAAGAGATACAAATTTATAATAAATAATCTCTAACAAAAAGTTATGTAGAAGACCTAAAAAATGTAATACATCAATTACCTGAACCTTTTGCTATACTTGGTGATTTGAATAGTCTAAATACGCTTTAGACATCTAAACGTACTTATCAAAGAGAAGAAATAATAAATGAATTTTTAAGTCATTCAAATATAATACTTCTGAATTACACTGACCCAACATATTTCAATATAGCCAACGACTACACTACTTTCCCATTTTAATTGATTTAACAAATCCTCATCAGATCTGATATAAAAAAGAGCCTAGATGGAAAATATGTACACCAAGCCGATTGGATAAATATTCAAAAGTTTATCGACATAAAAATAGTCCTGAGTTTTACCAACTTAACTATAGAAGCAGCTGACTTAAGTATTTCTGAAATCTCAGGAAAATCTCCAAAACACCAAGTGCCTTGGTGGAACGAAGATTGTCATAAAGCTTCACAAAGAAAAAAGCATGCCCTAAATGTATTCAAAAAACATGAGACAACCGAAAACAAAATTGAATTTAAAAAACGCCAATCGTTGTCACGTATAACGAACCAGCTTAGCAGCATGAAGTCCTTAGATTTTAAAATGGAAGTATGAATGAGGAAATCAACCATGACCAAAATGGCATTTCGCTGAAAAAGTCTCCAATTACAATTACTGAATTCAGATCTACACGGAGATAATGTAAAACACTAGTCTTGGATGTAATGAAATACTGAACGGGTTTCTAAAAAAACTATCCAATCAGACCCAAGAACACCTTCTCAATATCTTTAAATGCAGATAGAAGAATGGAGTTTTTCCTGAAAAGTGGAAAGAAGCGATAATCTTGCCTATTTCGAAACCAGGGAAAGATAGAAAACTACCAACTAGCTTCAAACTTATATCTCTCTGACCTATGAGCAAATCAATGAAGAAGATATTAAATAAAAGACTTAAGTGGTTCCTAGGAAAAGAACAGTTTTTTGTATACAAAACGAGAGTGGCTTCAGACAAAACTCAAGCACCCTTGATCCACTGATCAACTTAGAGACTGAAATTTGTGATGCCTTCATAAACAACCAGCATCTTCTCACAGTCTAAACTAGTTAAACCAGATAAAAATAATAAATTCGCAGATGACGTCAGCTTTATGATTAGGCCGACATTACTGGCTTCGACCACGAAGACAATGTGCATCCGCTTCTCCAAAAATAAGTGGCAGTTCAGGAACCCAGTACTGTACTGAAAGGGAAACGAACTTTTAATCACTAACGCCACAAAATCCTAGGTCTAATCTTCGATAAGAATCTCACATGGTGCCGACCAAATCTTCTCATGAAGACATTCAATGCTCGTGGATGGTCCAAACCAGATTAAGAATTTACTTTTTACAACTCGGCAAAACCTAATCTCTTCGACAAACTATCACCTATACATAATTCAGGATTTAGATTGGCATTAGGAGCCTTAAGAAAAAACTTACGCTAGCTCACGCTAATAAACTGGTTCCTTCACCAGACAACCTGGTTTAGATCAGTACCTTTAAGGGAATTCACCAAAATCAATACGAGGAACAACAGAAATATGCAAGGCCATTTTAAATTAGAGTCGAACAGGTTCTAAAGGAGGCAAACATAATATTACCAACTATTGCACAAAGAAGACCTCATAGATATCCACTGTTGGAAATGCCGCTACGGAAAACCATCTCGGTTCTGCACAAACTACATAAAAAATAAACCAAAGGAGTGGAATATGAACACAAATTTTAAAATCTTATTAATAACTTCTCGGACAATATTAAAATTTACACCGATGCATCTAATACAAAAACAGGAACGGGATGTGGAATAGTAACTTATGAAAACAAGTTAAAATTCCAACTTCTTCAATCATATCCAATATTTAGAGGGGAAACGTATACATTTCTAAAAGCTCTCGAATTTATAGAAAAATCAAAGGACAACAAATTTATAATACTTTCGGAATCTCTGTACGATCGCAGCTATTAAGAATTTCACAAAATTTTACTTCATAACCCAAGATAAGTTAGCGTGCACTCTTCCTGTTTCTGATAAGCTCGTTCCAGTTGAGCCTTACGATCTACGAAATCTCATCTAATCTACCTTCAATAATATCTGTAACAACAATTAGAAATCATCGCCAGCCACAAAAATCCATGAAATTACATTCTACTAGATAGTTGAAAAGATCAAATAATTTTAATTACTCATAATTCAATTTTAAATCGTGATCCCGAAAAGTGTGTTAATTGTGATGTGATCCTCTCCACAAAACATGTGTTGGAAGACGGTCCAAATTATCTCAATTAACGAAGATTATATCGCCTACCGGTCAGTCTTAAAATAATGTTTAAGGATCCAAATTCATTTTCAAAAATACTAGGTTTTCCAAAGAAAATAGGTATTTGAAGCAAAATCTAGTTTCAGCAATACTATTATAGACTACTAAAGCTTTAACCTCATTAATTTGATCGAGTTTTCAATGTATACCACTTCGTGATACTTGTAATTATGGTCGTTAAACACCTTGTAGATGATGCGACCTTAAGCTACGAGGGTAGTTCAATAAGTCCTTAGAATGACCAACAGATGGCGCGCGAATCGCTCCAAATCATCTGTTT
>NC_046659.1:149564101-149578465 GCF_010883055.1 Belonocnema kinseyi | reverse complement strand
TGACTAGTGCGAGCGAGTGGACAAAGCAAAGGATGGGCAAGGAGGATGTTTCAGACTTCAGGCGGCGTCCCCTGGAAAATCCTGCGGTGTCGCGTCGCGAGCTCGTAATAAACTCGCTGTAATTATAGAACTAAAAATCAAATCGAACTGAGATTTTTCAAAAAGTTGGCCAATACATTGGCGGAAAATTCGTTCGCTTGAAGTTTGTCGTAGCTCAAACTTCCTCGCTCACTCTTTTAATGTGAAAGTCTAAAAAAGTGGTTTTTCATTCGGACTAAAAAATAAAACATTAGAAATTAACTTTTGACCTTTTTTGGACACTGTAGCCTCCGCTAGAGTGTCACGAATAAAACTCAAAAAGAAATTTGTTAACTAGTTAATAAACGAATTACTTATGGCGAGTTGGATTTTAAAGAACATGGTTTTTTCAATTTAAAAACAGTCAGTTTTTATTTATTTACTGAAAAATTTGCAGTCCGAGAGAAAAACTGTAAATGGAGACTCAGGTCATTTTTCAAGAGCTATCTAACTATATTTTTGGTTTTTTTAAATTTCGAATTTCACTTTTGATACCTGACGTCATAGGCTGGACAATACTTTTACTCGTTCTCGAGCGCGTGTCGCCTTCTTGTCCAGAACTCCTCAATTGACTGTGCAATTCTTAACGGATTTTGATTTTTCCTTTTTAGAATTGACCGTAAGGCTTCCAGGTATAACATTGCTCTATACAATTTTTATTTTGTATAAAGTATTTCAGATAATGATATATGCTTACAATTAGTTAAGAATAGCTAATGATTTCCAATTATTTAAACAATTTTTATAAACAAATGCACATTTTGACCATTTTATGATTAAAAGGATTGAGTTTTTTCTGAATCCACTTGAAATGTTTTTCCGAATACTCTTTGCTATCATATTTTTGATAGTGGCCAAAAATATTTATTATTTAAACAATTTCTATAAACAAATGCGCATTTTGACCATTTTTTCAATAATAGCTTGATTTTTTTGCGAAATTAATTCATAACATCTTGCAAAAGAATCCATGCTATAATATTTTTAATAGTGACAAAAAATGGTAATTTTTTTAACGATTTTCAGGAACAAATAAAAATTATAACCATTTTTTATGAATAGGTTTATTTATTTTTTGGAATCAATACGAAATAGCTTGAGAAAAAATCCTTGCTATCATATTTTTTATAGTGACCTGATATATGACAGCAAGGATTTTTTTACCGAAAATTGACAAAATACAGTGAAAATCCAATGAGGTTTGAAGCAAAAATTTATGTGTAAATAATACAAAGTGTGCACCGTGTGAACTTCTACCAGAAGTTTTTCCAAACACTAAAAAAAAATTTTAAGATTCATGAAGAATTGGGCGGTCACTAGATTTTTGTCCATTTTCGGAAAAAAGCCTTGCTTTTTAAATATCAGGTTGCTATAAGTAATATGACAGCAAGGATTCTTTTTCAAAATATTTCGCATTGATTGTGAAAAAACTAAACCTATTAATAAAAAAATGGTCAAAATGTGTATTTGTTTATGAAAATCATTTGAATAATTAAAATTTTCTGTTACTAATAAAAATATGATAGTATAGATTCTTTTTCAAGATGTTTCGAATTAATTCTGCAAAAAATCAAGCCTATTAATGAAAAAAAGTCAAAATGCGCATTTGTTTATAGAAATTATTAAAATAATTAAAAATTTTTGGTCACTATGAAAAATATGATAGCAAGGAGTCTTAGAAAACACATTTTAAGTTGATTCCGCAAAAAAATCAAGCCTTTTCATCATAAAATGATAAAAATGTGAAATTGTTTATAAAAATGGTTTAACTAATTAAAATTTTTTGGTCACTATGATAAATATGATAGAAAGGAGTCTTAGGAAACACATTTTGAATAGATTTCGCAAAAAATTAAGCCTTTTCATAAAAAAATTATCCAAAAGTGCATTTCTTTATAAAAATTGTTTAAGGGCATGTGACTAAATACCTATATTACCGACTACAGTTTTTCAGTTCACTGAATGTTTTTTTGAACCTAAGAACTTTTTTTGTAAATAAAATATCGAGCTGGAACTTCGGGAAATGTATTAGAGTACAATAAAGTACGTTTAGGTACTGCATTTTGGTAGGAACTTCACTGAACATTATTTCATCTTTTTTCTGAACCTCAACATTTTTGGAAAGTTCGAACTTTTTTTATACATGAAATATCGGTATCAAACTTTGAGAAATGCAAAAGCTGAAACAAAACTACGTTTAAGTACAAAGCTTAATAATAAAAGATGTAAAAAAATATATTTCGACAATCAATTCCAACGGCATCAGCCGGTAACGTTGTACACGAAAATACGAACCCTCTAGAGCCTCGTCTAGTGGCCGCCAGGTTTCGTATTTTCGTGTACAACGTTACCGGTTGATGCTGTTGGAATTGATTGTTGAAGTATATTTTTTTACATCTTTTATTTTTTCAAGCTTTGTACTTAAACGTAGTTTTCTTTCGGCTCTTGCATTTCTCAAAGTTTGACACCGATATTTTATGTATAAAAAAAGTTCGAACGTTAAAAAATGTTGAGATTCAGAAAAAAGATGAAATAATTTTCAGTGAAGTTCCTACCAAAATGCAGTACCTAAACGTACTTTATTGTACTCTAATACATTTCCCAAAGTTTCAGCTCGATATTTTATTCACAAAAAAAGTTCTTAGGTTCAAAAAAACATTCAGTGAACTGAAAAACTGTGGTCGGTAATATAGGTATTTAGCTATGTCACATGCCCTTAAATGATTGGCAAAAATTAGATATTCTTAACTTATTGTAAGCGCAAATTATTATTTGAGTTACCTTATATAAAAGCTATAGGTCAAAATGAGCTAATCTTTGCAAATCACAAAAAAATGACTTTTGTTAAATAATTTGTTTATAACATTATTAAAAATTTGTTGTTATTCTAACCCAGTAATAAATTATTCGCAGTTAGTTTTTACATTGATTTATGATCTTTTTCAAGGAATTTGAAAGTCTTAGAGGAAATGGTATCATGGAAAATTTGAAGAACAAAAAGTTGTAAGTTTGTTGTGAGATAACAAACTTCCATTTAGTTAAAGTAGGAATAGCACAGTTAAATTCTATACCTGGAAGCTTTACGGTCAATTATAAAAAAGAAAAATCAAAATCCATTAGTAATTGCACTCTCTGTCGATTTTTGTCCAAAAAATGGGCTTCTTCTCCCACTGTGCTTCGTGCCGAAAACTGGAAATAGAAGGACTAGGTACAATTTTAAAAATGCATTTTAATTTTTGCATACACGTGTTTTTACGATTGTTTCGTGAACCATAAAACAATGATTGAGTGCTAAAAACAAATCAATTTGGATAGAATTTCCGTCTTATACAATAAATAAAAACTTTTTTTCAACACTGTTTTTAAAAAACATACAATTATTTCACTATTTAATGTTTTTTTTTTAATCACAATAAATATTACAATAATTTTTTTTAGAAAAATATTTCTGTACAAAAATGTCTTTTTTTACTGTATAAGATGTAAATTCTATCTAAAACCCTTTATTTCCGATAAAGACTCATTTTTTGTATTCAATAAATACTTTGAACTCCGCCAAAAAATCGTTAAAACACTTTTCTGCACAAATTAAAATGCATCTTTAAAATCGTACCTATTTTTTCTAGTTCGGATTTTTGTCACCATGTGGCGTATCGTAGTTTAACCATTCCTATGTCATGTAGGTAATTGCGTATTACATCCTATTGCAAGAATAATATACTTTACATCGTTCACAACAAATATTATAAATAAATGAGAACATTTAAAAAATATATAGGAATATATATAATTTATAATTGCAATTAAAATTTACTAATTGTTCTTATAGTTTTATTAGAGTATTACGGTAAATTTAGCGAAAATAATTATTTTCCAAAGAACAATACCAAATTTTAAACCAAATATTTATATTTTTTATTGTAATTGAATTAACTATGATGCTGAACGAGTTTTCAAAGTATCTGCTTCATAAAGAGATAACAAAATATTGTTAAAATTACCAAGTTTGAAATTTTTTTGTTTAAATAATAAATAAATCAGAATCAAATTTTTAAATATTGCCTCAAGTTCTTATCAAATGCATAACGTATATCGCATAAAAAAATAAATATTGAAATAATTGTTTCGCATTTAAAAACATTTTGTACCTTGAAGTATTGGACAAGTGCTAATGATTTTTATCGAAGACATCCTAACACACTCTGTTAGCTAAATCTGTTGGGGCGTAACGCGTTGGGTAAATATTTAGCCTGGTCTTTATTTCACAGATATTATTTTATTTTTCCGGGTAAATAACAATACGCTTTTTTTATTCATCCATGTTGGTGTGAGATCATAAAGAACTTTCTTTGATGCCATAAGTCCTAAATGTAGTAGCTGAAGGTTCACAAAAAGGTCTATTGTATCTTAAGCACAGACCCTACTTCAATCCTAAATGTGAAAAAACGACCGATTTCGGAGACTTTTAGCGTCAAAGTAGGACCAACTTTCGACTCGGGTTTATTCGGTCAAAATTCTTAATCATTAAATAAAAAATCACGCTATAAGTTACATATACTCACAGCCAAATATATACATTTTTCAAATAAAACCTGGTTCGCCAGACATATAAAAAAATCTCTTTCAAAATTAGTTGCAGATGCAGATTTCCCTGCAAACCACATTATTGTAACAATGAATGATGAATGTACTTACAAAGAAAATTTCTATATAATGCGACTAATACCCCTGTGGTTACAACCTAGTCTAATAAATGAAGCACCTCCCAACGACATGGCATTTTATATAAGTTTCAAGAACGTCCAATATGGAGGTCTTGTCTACCCGGGAAGTATCAATTTCACTCATAATCCTCTAAATCATACTCCAAGGAGCGTTTCAATACACATTCGATCATTATGGATAAGGAAATTTTATATGGCTGATCGCAATTTTGAAGCGTACGCTCCAGAACATCGCCGAAGCTGGTTTCCAACTTTCTTTCAACCAGCCGTAAATTACATATATCTAACAGTGCCAGGTCACGGGAAGTATAGAGCACCTTTAATACTCCAACGTTTCAAAAAGGATGACGATCGGCTTGACAATACAATTTCTGGATTGCCCGATCAGAAGCGTCAAAGGACATCTCCTCATCCACATCATGGAGATTCCAGCAGTGGCGTAGCCAGTACTTCATAAAGCGAGTAGAGCAGTTCCAAAGGCTGGCCAAAAAGTACGTTACTACTTGAAGAATTTAAAACATAAAGTTGATAAATGTCATATTTATTATCCTTGCGGGAAAAGTTGTTTTAAAATTATGAAAATTCTATATTATTATTTACAACCATTAAACTTTTCTAAAATATTTTCAATTATATAAGAGGCGAGCCATATCCTACGTTGACAGTTATTGGTGGTGGTCGTAATGGGGGGAGGGGAGGGGCAAAAGTCCACGATTGTTCACGAGCTGCGGCGGTGGTTCTAGCTAAAATTCACGTGGAAAAATAATCTCCTGCAACTCCTTATTTCTATGTAGAGAAAATATAAGAAAATAGAAAACTTGCAATACTCTTTGTTTGGACTTCAATTCTTGTATCAATATGCTTGTTTTCAAGAGAAACCGAATATTCAGCAAATTCAGTGCTATTGCATACAACAAATATCCAAATTTTCTTAAAATATTGAATAAGCCCCTAAAAGCGCACTATTTTATTTCAGATTAACTAAAGATGAAGGTAGGGTTTGAAACGAATTATTGTATTTTATGATATGCCACTGGGCAAAACATTTGACGACGTCTTTACGACATCGTTACGACATCTTTACGACAACTTTACGACATCCTATGTCCATGTGGTTTCGGTGTCTTTGCGATATCGTGAAGAGGTCGTCAGATTATGCGACTTATTTACGATATCGTAAAGTCACCTGAACTACATAGACATAGGATGTCGTAAAGTTGTCGTAAATATGTCGTAACGATGTCATAAAGACATCGCCCAACTTTGTGCCCACTGGGATTATATTACATACATTTAATGTTTCGCCGAATAGTATGTAAACTTTAGAAGAGAGAAATTTTACATGCAACAAAATTTAACTTTAGTTTTTTCTTTGTGGGTAAGTATTATATAATAATAATTAGTTGTAGTGCAAACCGGCGTAGAATATAACTTCACATATATTAAATTTCAAGTTCCTAACTTTCATAGAGCTGCACAATAATTTTTCCAGACAAAATAGAGAAACAAATTTTTGAAGTGAATTCCTTTAATTTATTTGTTTCTATAAATATATGCCTTAATAATTAACAGTTATGATTGACACCCACCAGTATGGGTCAATATTCAAGATTTACTTAATCAAATCTAAATTTTAAATGTACAGTAGACTTTACGACAGAAATTACGCAAATTATGATTTAAGATGAGAGCAAGACAATAACTCGAACATTTTTTATAACATAGTTTTTTTTTAGTTCCAAAGACTAACTTTTATTTCACCAACGAATTTTTACATAAATATATTTCTAACATTTAATATAATATGTATGAATATTCACATAATTTCATGTAAAAATTGCCAAATGCAACAAATAATAATACTAGTTAAATACCTGAAAATAATGTTTCCAGCTCAGAACAGTTATTTTTAATTCGGAGAAGCTAAATAATGACGCTCACAATGAGAAAAAAGGAACAAAAATCATCATTGCTGATAATAAAAATCTAGCCAGTGTCTATTGGTACTAAAAAATGCAGCTATTTGTACCAATATTTCGCAATACACATGGGTCATTAAATAAACATTTTTGTTCTTCAAAAACCTTTGTCAATGAAATATAAATTCATCTTCTGAATTGAAGCAAAATATGCTATTGTTTACCAAATATACGCATTGTTATTTTTTCTAACCTTATACCACAAATTACGTTATTTCTAATATTAATGGACATTCACAATCATAATCTATTTTAATTTCAATAATTGTTAATTATGCCGGTTTGAATCATGCGCCAACAGCGACCAATGAGAGTCGCTGCGCCGGGCAAGCGCTGTAGCTCAACATGTCAAAGTTGGGATCACCTCACAGTAGGCGTAGCCGGCCACGCATGCGTGTGTGTGAGATTAGACAAGGAGTGAGGGAAAGCGAACGATGGAGAAATCGGGAAACGAGAAGTGTCGTAGAGTCTGCTGTATATTTAATTTTTTTTAAACTGCAATATTTATTCTGATAATGAGGGAAGTTAACCCCTAAGTCATTAATAAAAAAAATAACTTTTCACGATTAGTGGGGGAAAATTGTTTTAAAAAAACGAAAATGATTAAACTAACTGCCAGTTATGTTAAGTTAACAATATTATTATTGAAATTCATCAACTGTATCATTTTTCACGAAGAAAATATCTTTTCATGATTTAAAGGCAAAAAAAAGTTTAAATAATTAAACATTAGTTAGAACATACTTTAAAACTTGTCGATTGTAGAATACAAATAATTCATGTCGAAAAAGTTTTAAAAGTACCGTCTGTAGCATAAGTTTGACACAAAACTGCTATTTTGTATTTTTTGGGGTCTTTTCCGGGCACAATACAAGGGAGTTAGTGGTATCAAAATTAAAATATATTGTTTGGAAACGATTATTTAAACATTGGCAACTAAAATTTAATTTTAAAAAAGTGAATTACAATTACTTATTTTATCACCCTTTGAATCCTTGAAGATACTTTTAAATTCTTCAATTCTTGAGAATAAATTCTTTCAATTCAGGTCCTTCAAATTCTATAGTAATACTGAAATCCTAGAAAAGTTTATAAAATACCTTGCATAATGGAGAAAATGTTCAGCGACGTCAATTTTTTTTTCTTACATCTTTGTAAATGAGACGGCAACTTGAAAGATAGAAACCATAATTTTATTTTTATTTCTTACTGCATCTACAACTCAAGCTTCAACTTTTTGATAATTCTGAAGGTTCTACGGGTAAATCAGGTTTAACAAATATGAAAAGTTTTGAAACATGAGATCAACAATTTTAATTTTTCACTCGATTCACCTTAAACATAAAATGAAGCGTCAGTATTCGAATAGAAACAACAACAGTTAGTACAAATAATCACTTATCGTCTCATTCATTTCAAAAACTTGTTGGAAAATTCGCTTTCTGTTCTCTATCATTTTATCTACTCAGAATACATGGAGTTTGTTGCCAAAATTACACTCTTGGCTTCTTTGGGATTTCTGCATTTTAGACGTAAGTGTTCAAATATTATTAAAATCAATCTATGTATGATAAACTTTTGATACATATTTGCAAACGTGCAAAAGTTACAATATTGTTAGTTCTTAAAGTTCCCAGTTTTAACATTAAAGTATTTTCGTTGAATATAGATACTATTAAAGAAAAATCGGATTGAAATGTAATATACATGTGAGTAAAAAGTCATTTGCATATACTGTATATTGATTTTAATATATTATCCTGTTGTGAAGTTAATATACATGTATATTAAAGTTGTTGAAACAGTGCGTGAAAACACCAGGTTCTTCAAATACCTTCAAATCTTGTCAAATATAACAAAATAAAGTAATAAACTTGAATTTGTCGACTGAATAAATAAATCTTTATATTTACATAGAAGAAAATATTGTGTTATATAATTTATAATTAAAAATTAAGACCAAAATTGTTTTTAATTCGTGTAAAGTGAAAATATATTCTTGGCGATTTTGTATACTGAGGTTTTAGATTTGTTATAAAAATACAGCAAATATTTTGGTTGATCTAATTAATTCACGTAACGAAAAGTGTTTTTTCCTAAATATATACTTTTTTGTGTGCAATGCGAATCTGATCTCGAGTTTTTTCTTATGCTTAAGGTTTTTTACGACATCCCGTGTAGAAGTTATACCCGGGCTGGGTTACCCGATTGGATCCCGGACACAAATAAGGTAACCCGGGCGGAATCCGACCGATCTTTGTCAGCACTTATTTCCACCTGTAAAAAGATGTTGGAATTTCACTTGAAGAACTGCATTCATAATAATAAATATATTAACTACAGACATTGCTTCAATGTAAATACTAAAATATAGGTTATGATTCTTAAGTTTCTGTAAGAAATTGCATTGTAAGAAATTAAAGTTAAATTGCATAACAAGTTTACCCTGAGCGTAATTTAGTTTGCATAGGTTTTTTTAGAAAGAAATAAAATAAATTTCAGGGGTTTCACGTGACATCCTAACCTATAAAACCGGTTTAGAAAATTGATTTAACATTAACCTTGAAGAATATTAATAATGCTTACTTATTAACCAAATAATTTACTTACCTTCATAAATAATCCGCTTGCTCCAGAAAATTTGATACAATTTTGTGAAATTTAACCAATTTCTTAACGGATAACCTGGCGTCAACTGACGTTTTACTGCGCTTTTAGCATTAAAGACTCCAGAAGTCACCGAATCGTTATTACGTGCAAGCATGATAACGTAATTCAAAACCTCGTTCGGAAAAAGTTATTTCTCTTCTTATTACATTTTTTTGTTATTAAAGATAATACATAGATGCATTGAAAATAAGCAAAAATCGTATCACAAAAAAATAAGTATAATTTCAGTGGGAAACCATATGTTTGAAAATAAAAAAGAAGTTTGTCAACGATTTCGCAGTCACGGCAAGTCTGGGAACCGCAGAACCAAAAGTGGGAAACCATACAATTAAAATTAGTTCAATTTCTTTTTCATAATTGATAAAAAAACACCTAAAGCACAAAAAATTGGTCTTTTACCCGTCAGATATTCACAAGCGAACCACTTACGGCAGTAGTTTGTGGATATTTCTTTAGATGTTTTCAAGGTTATGATACTTCTATTATGCACAATTTTGGGCCTGAATACTGGGTCCCGGTGGGAACTCAGATATAGTTTTTCATGCACCATGTAAATCTGATCTCGACTTTTTTTCTATACCTCGGATTTTTTAAGATATATCCGGTTGAAAAGTTTAATGTTTGAATAAAAAATCGCATTACAAGTTACATATAAAACACCTGTTTCCGTAAACTTAACAATTTGAAAGTGTATCTATATTCAACTCCAATCATTGTACTGGAATGAAGATGCTGGTCAGAAATACCATAGATAGTTTATTTTTTTAACTAGTTCAGAATTTTTAAAGTTTAGATTACACAGAAAAAACTGGGGGTTCACTAAAGTTGCGGCTCAAATCAAAGTTGGTATCATTTAGAACTTGAGCCCCAATAAATACTTGTAGAGAGCCAAAAGGGTTCGTTTAGACGCATTCACAAACCAAATGCTTGCAGAGTAGGGCTGGTAAGTTAGGAATCGATTTATAATTATCGACCGATGACTTGATACGAAAATTTAGATAGTCTCACTTAATAGATAATTAAAAATATGTTAGGAAAGTTTAATGTTTGTGCATAATAATGTAGAATTTTCATGATTTTAAAACAATTTTTCCCAAAAGGATAAAGAATCTTATTTTTATGAATTTAATGTCTTAAATTATCCTAATTTTCGCCTATAAGTAGTAACGTACTTTCTGATGAGCCTTTGAAACTCCACCCGTTATGTAGTACTGGATAAGCCACTGCCGGAATCCCTATGATTTGGATCAGAATGAGATGTCCTTGGAAGCTTTAGGCTAGATGTTCCTGGAGAGAGGTTGCTAAGCCTATATTTATACTTTTTGAAACGTTGGCGTATTAAAAGTGCTTATCCATAATACTTTTGCGTGTACCGAAACGCTCCTTGGAGTATGATCAAGAGGATTATGAGTGAAAGCTATAGGTTCATCGTAGACATAACCTCTATATTGGGCGTACGCGAATCTTATATAAAATTCCATACAGTGAGGAGGTGCTTCGTTTATTAGGCTAGGTTGTAACCACAGGTGTATTAGCTGTACTATATCGACATCTGCACTATAAGTACATTCATCACTCATAGTTAGAACAACGCGGTCTCCAGGGAAATTTGCATCTGCACCTAATTTGGAAAAACAAAAATAACATTCATGAAGTTTCTCTACACTAGTGTTAGCTTATATTTTATTCTTATTTTCAAAATAGTGATTCAGCGACTTAAGTAGTGTCTATAACAGGAAATAAGTCAAGTTAGGGAGGGGAACAGGGAAAAGGAGCAGTGACCCCAACTTTGGCATGTAGACGTACTGCGCTTGCGCTAGCTATGCGTTAGAGGAACACGGCGCGGCTGATTATTGCTACTGTAACGGCTTGTCGCGTCGTGTTCCACGTAAGCGTCCTGGCGCAAGCGCAGGACGTCTACATGCCAAAGTTGGGATCACTGAAGAGGTGGAGGAATTCAACAGGATCGCTGGCCTGCGTTTATGGCGAAGGTGTATCGTGAAAGCAAATATGGTGTAGGACGCAATGTCTACTTTAACTCCAACTTTTAACTATAGCCGAATGGTTTGCTACTTATTTCTGGTGTTAGAAATTTCTTAAATCACTCTCTAGTGCAAAATCCTGACAAGCTTGGTGATCTGTGGATACAAGGCGACGAACTAAGAAGCTTATTATCTGACTTGATTTTTTAAAAAGATTAATTACTTGTTCTTATAGATGGGAAAAAAATCGAGATCAGATTTGAATTGTACACGAAAAACTATTTTTTTTAGGAAAAAACACTTTCCGTTACATGAATTTCTTGGATTACTTAAAATACTTTAATCGTAAAGCTTGGTACTTCAGGAGCTATTTGTAACTGTAGCACGTTTTGAAACATGCATCGAATTTTTATCATACATAGATTAATTTTATTATAGAATAACGCTTATGCCTAAAATGCAGGAATCCCATGAAAGCCAATAGTAAAATTTTAGCATAAATCTCCATTTATTCTGAATATATAAAATTATAAAGAACAGAAACCTCATTTTTAATAATGGCGCTCCGTTTATTCTTTAAGACAGATCGAGTAGAAGAATCAAGTTCATTGTTCTCACATTTCAAAAATTTTCCTTATTTACTAAATGTATTACTCGTAGAACCTTTAGAGTTATTAAAAAGTACATGTGTTGAAGGTTTCGTGGTAGATGATGGAAGATTAAAAAATAAAATAATTGTTTTTATCTTTCAAGTTGCTGTCTCATTTATAAAAATGTAAGAGAATAAAAAACTGAAGTCAACATTAAAAGTCCTGATAAAATACTCTGATCGCGTGTTTGTCGGATCTCGTGATTCGCGCTTTGTCTTTGTACTTCCCTCACTTTTGTGAATAGATCTCTTGAAACTAAAGCACAAAAGATTCAGATCTCTATATTCTTAGTTATGAATAAAATAAGTAATTCTGAAGGATTTTCAAGGATTTCAATCACGGATTTTAACCAATTTCATGTACCGTGAAACCCTTCAATAGTCCTCCCTTCTATAGTCATTTCGAGAATTGACGACACGTCGCAGGTCGGTGTAACAGGAGCTGCACGGAATGTGCGGGATCTGCGGTTGTCACTTAGGCGTGAACAAACGAAGGTTGAGCGGGCTATAATGAGTTAGTTTCCACCCACCGTTAGCCCCACAATCGGCGCTATAGAAGAGTTTCACTGTAATTTTATGGAATTTCAATGGATTTTATAATGTTTTAATAGATTTCAAAGATTTTATTCTAAAGAATTGAGGGATATTAAAGGATTTCCATAGGACGCAAAGATTTTGATTAGATTTTAAGAATGTAAAGCGATTCCAAAGGATTTTAAGAAATATAGGATATCTTAAAAGACTACCAGGAATTTCCGAATTCTTAAAAAAATTCCAAGGTAATTTTAAACATTTTAAAGGATTTTATATAAATTAGTTTATTTCCAAGGATTCGAAGGAATCTTCTAGCTTTAATGATTTGAACGGGGAAAAATTATATACTGTTTGAAAGAACGGATTTATTAATATTTTCAAAGATTTTGGTTATTATTTTAATAAATTTTAAAAGCTCTCAAGATTTTTCGATAAATTTTTCAGAACAAAGAAAAATATCATAAGATTTCATTTGTTCGTTTTCCAAAGAAACTATATCTGTTTGTTTCAAATCGGTCAACATTAAGGCAGTATTCTAATTTGGAAGTTTCACAAAATCGATTTTTTTAGACTTTTCGAAAGTAAATATATTCAAAAATATTCTCCTAAAATTTTAGAAAGATCCAAGCAGTCACTGTAACAAAAAAAAAAACATTCGTAAAAAGTAATCACCAACGTTTCGGCACTTATACAGCACCCTTATCAAGGCAAAAAAAAAAACAAATTTTGAGCAGGAAGGAACAGCAACGAAATTACAAAAAACTCAGTTTCGTTGTTGTTATTTTTATTGTGATTTGATAGTAATAAACATAAAAAAGTCGAAAGAAATAAAAAGAGAAGAAAGGGGTTTTAATTTCTTGCCTTTACATTTTCCTTTGCTCTTTTTTATGTTTGTCCAGAAAAATAAATTTGTTGTTGTTTTTTTAGAACAAAATTTTATATTTTTTCAGATTGCAATAGGAACGTTTTGTAGTGTTTGTCCAAATTTTGTCGCTGGATTGTTCGTTTTATTTTTATGAATTCTGCACATTAACTTGATTATTGGAGGTTAATTAGGATTTGAAATTTGATTTTAATCTAATATAAAGTTCTTAAATTCCAAAATTCATGGTCTTAAATTCCTTATAAAAATGTCTATAAATGTACGGAAATTTATCAAACTTTTTGGTTGTGCATGGTAATTTTAAATGTAAACGTGGTCAGTTTCCGTAAATTACCGCAAAATTCTCTTATCTGGAACCAAGGTTTCCTTACACTTCTAAGATGGCAGCTTGACGTAAAATACAACCTCATAGAAGTATAATTTTCAGTATTCACCTTTGACGCAACTTTTTACTCCCCAGGGAGTAAAAAATAGAGATTTTACCCCGCTTCATAACCCAGTGGGCACAAAATTTGGCGACGTCTTTAAGAAATCGTGACGACATCTTTACGATAACTTTACGACATCCTATGTCTATGTCGTTAAGGTGTCTTTACGATATCGTGAATAAGTCGTATGAACTGACGATGTCTACGATATCGCAAAGACACCGAAACGAATGGACATAGGATGTCGTAAAGTTGTCGCAAATATGTCGCAAATATGTCGTTACGACGTCGCCAAATTTTGTGCTCACTGGGAAGTGTCGGAAAGCGCTGAAATTATGCATGTCATAAAAAAATTAAAATCTTTGGAAATATTATTCAATGCGTTGATATCCTTTTAAAAATCCCTTTACTATAAAAACCTACAAAATCCTTTCAAA
>NC_046659.1:149562435-149564001 GCF_010883055.1 Belonocnema kinseyi | reverse complement strand
CCCTTATATAGAACCGAATGGCTCTAATATGGTCTTACAACCGATTATGCAAAACTAACCAAAGTGTACATTTGTTTATGAAAATTGTTTAAATAATTAACTATTTTTGTGTATTTGTTTATAAAAATTGTTTAAATAATGCTGCCAAACCGCAGATATTTGTAAATAATTATAATTAGGTATACATTTCTCTCATATTCTATATAAAAACTGCATTTCAAACAACTTACCATTGCGAATCACAAAAAATGGCTTTTGTTAATTAATTTGTTTCAAAAATTATTTTTTGCTTACTCTAATCTACTGAAAACTATTGCTAAATAGTAACTACACTGACTGAGGCTGTTATTCAGTCAATTCCCAATTCTTAAAAAAAAGATGCATCTGAAAAGATAGGATAAAAATATTATTTATTTTGTTGTTAAATAAAAAAAAATGTTGTTTCGCACAATTAAAATTCTCGCATCGACTCGATATACCCGAAAGCTCTGCGGTGAAAAAACATCGTTAAAATCCATTTAAAATTGGGTTGTAGACAGACTTTTGCCCACAAAAAGTGCTTTTGGCTACACTGTGCGAAGTCCCAAAACTCTTTGTTTGTGTCGTGAAATCGATGAAATTAACAAAGGACATAAATATAATATTTAGGAACAGAAGCAGCTTTAAAAAAGAAAAACAAAAGGTAAGTTTGAGTAATATTATCACAATGAGAAAATGTCATTCATATTATCGGTCCTAACTGCTGTATACATTTTTAGGTTATGATTACAAAAAAAGTCGAAAATTTGCTCTAAATGGACGCGAAATTCATTACGGTAATATAGTTCCAACTTACCTTTCTCGACACAAACTTACGAAATAACTCATGATTCCTTATGAGAATTCTCTTGTTGCAGTTAGTGAATTTCAGAGCACAGTATTTTTAAGGAATGTTTAGGGGTTTCCATTGGAACCCGTTTTTTAATACCAAAGGAGCTGCAACAAAATATTTACCTTAAAGCATACATGTCATCGAAATCTGATGGACATTACTTAATGAAGATAATTAAATTACAAAATAATAACGCAATTAAAGTCATAGACATATAAAGTCTAGACCAACATTCTCTTTGATCCGCCGACGCTCCTGTTTAGAGAGAGAGAGAGAACGAGTCGAGCGAGGAGTGCCGTCTCTTTCTAACACGGGTCACGTGGTACAACCTCACTTAACAAAAGCCATTTTTTGTGATTCGCAATGGTAAGTTGTTTGAAATTCAGTTTTTATATAGAATATGAGAGAAATGTATACCTAATTATAATTATTTACAAATATCTGCGGTTTGGCAGCATTATTTAAACAATTTTTACAAACAAATACACAATTTTCGTATGTCACAATTAATAGGCTCCATTTTTTTGGCAGAATCGATCAAAAATGTCTTGCCAATGACTCATTGTTATGATACTTTGCCAACGGATAAGAAAAGTTAATTATTTAAACAATTTTCATAAACAAATGTACACTTTGGTTAGTTTTGCATAATCGGTTGTAAGACCATATTAGAGCCATTCGGTTCTATATAAGGG
>NC_046659.1:149560157-149562335 GCF_010883055.1 Belonocnema kinseyi | reverse complement strand
GTTAATTATTTAAACAATTTTCATAAACAAATGTACACTTTGGTTAGTTTTGCATAATCGGTTGTAAGACCATATTAGAGCCATTCGGTTCTATATAAGGGGCAAGGATTAGAAATACTAATGAAAATTTTCTAATTCTTAGGCAACATTCAAATTATAGTTGTCAGTTATAGGTATTATTTTAATTTATAAATTTAAACAATTTTAAAGATACAATTGCTTGCTATTATAATTACAAAAAACTTGCCGAAACGTATTTTCCGTTTGGTGTCATCTTATATGAAATTCGATTTATCGATGGTTTCCAGGGGCCTTAAGGCCATGTGATGAGTGGATCACATAACCAGATTCCTACCTTGCCGACACTTTTTTTATTTCCTAATTTATTTTCAAAAGGAGAGCCACATTGAGTTGCAAATTTGGTATAATAAATAAAAAAAACATTAAGAAAAGTCCGTCTGGTCCTAAATTCGAATAATTATGAAAAAGGTAACGACAAAATATTTAAAAAAAAAAAACTTTTCAGAATTATGAAAATTTAGGACCAGACAAATATTTCTTAGTGCTTCTTGTTTAGTATTCCAAATTTTCAACTCGACGTGGCGATTCATGTAAAAATAAGTTAGGAAACAAAAAAAGTGTCGGTAAGGTAGAAATCTGGTCACGTGATCCACTCGTCACATTGTCTTAAAATGTTATTATTACGACTTGGATAGAAAATTATGTATTTTACTGCGTCTGTTTAATAAAAAACATTGTATAATTCTGCCATAATTTCTCTTAATTGAATTAGTTTACTTATACACGTATATTTTATTTACAATAAATACAATTATACACAGAATAACTTTTCGTGATTTAAGGGCAACACAAAATTGGTTTTCGAGTATTTTCCGAACACAGTACAAAAGGGTTAAGAATATAAAAATGATAATTTCTTTAGTGGAAATTATTCATTAAAAATTCCTTAAGAGGTGACTAAACTTTAATTTTAAAAAAGTGAATAACAAGTACTTATTTTTTCCTTTCTTTTGAAGCCCAAGCTTTTCTGATTTGAGAAAAATATAGATTTTTTCTTAAAGTGCTTTTAAAACCCTGACAATTTTTCAAATCTTTTGAACTCTTGAAAAAATAATTGAGTAGAACTGGAATTAATTTTTGCAAATAAATAATAAGACGTCTATTTCTTTAAATCCTGGTTTGTTTTTTGTTTGAATTTTTTTTTTAACAATTTAATTGTTTTTTAACATTTTTTATAAAATCTTCCTTTGTATCTTTTGGCATGGATAGCACTTTTTGTATGATGCATCTTTTTGTAGCATAAACCGTTTACAATCTCTTAAAAGCAACAAAAAAATCTTCCGACAAATGAAAAGTTCTCTCTTTTAATTGTTGTCAAATAATTTCTATTTTTAAAAGAAAAATTCGTGTGGACATTTTATTTGTTGATCAAAAATTCTCCATGTCAACTTAAGTCATATTTTTTATTAATAAAAACCGTCAATGACCAGAATTAATTTAACTTTTTTTTAAAATAATGTTTGACCTAGGATAAAACTTTTTACGTTCGTGACATTTTCTTGTACCAAGAGCAATCGTTTATTCACAACCTTTAACGCAAAACATTCTTTATAAACTCACGATCCCTCTAATAATTTCCATTTTCTATAAAAAAAACTAGACAAATGTATAACCGAAAAATTTTGAAACCCGAAAGCGGACCCCTGTTAAAAAGCCGTGCTTGAAGGCCCTGAATTTGCATGATAAATTTAGAGCACATTAATTCCTTAACATTTAACATTGTTAAAAAATTATTTTTTAAAAACTTTGTTTAAACAATTACAAGGAAATCTTTTTGAATTGGAGACAGGCTAGGTCTCGTTTACAATTTGGAAGTAAGAACTTCCTTTTGTGCCAATAGATTTAACAATGCCATACACACGCGTGTCTTAAACTTTTTTTTTAATTATCCATTTTAATACTCGTTTTTTATTACTATGTAATAAAAAAAAATTACTACGTATTTTATTACTATTTATAGGAAAAATTATATACGCTTTAAAATTTTTTTTGAATATTTGAAAGGATTTTGTAGGTTTTTATAGTAAAGGGATTTTTAAAAGGATATCAACGCATTGAATAATATTTCCAAAGATTTTAATTTTTTTATGACATGCA
>NC_046659.1:149556358-149560057 GCF_010883055.1 Belonocnema kinseyi | reverse complement strand
TTTGAAAGGATTTTGTAGGTTTTTATAGTAAAGGGATTTTTAAAAGGATATCAACGCATTGAATAATATTTCCAAAGATTTTAATTTTTTTATGACATGCATGATTTCAGCGCTTTCCGACACTTCCCAGTGAGCACAAAATTTGGCGACGCCGTAACGACATCGTTACGATATATTTGCGACAACTTTACGACATCCTATGTCCATGTCGTTTCTTAAAAATGGTACAAGACCTATCCCTACTGTGAATAGGGTTGTTTAATTTTTATAAACTTTCTTGATTTATTGTTTTTAATTGACCCAAGATAAAACTTTTTTCTAATTATAATTCGTACTGTATTACTTAAAAACCTACCGCTTACTGGCATTCATGGAAATCTACGAATTGGAAAGAATTCCCAAAACTTAGCTTGCTTTTTTTGAATTTTTTAATTTTGAAACAAAATTCGTATTCAGAAATTCATAGAAATTTGGCAATTTAATCATATTTTTTAAATGTTGATTCAATGTTTGGAATTTATAAACCTTGACCCCAAATTTACATTCTAAGAATCGAAAACCCTTTCTGTTCATGGAAATATACAAATTATATAAAATGTTAAATATTTGAGTACAAATTTGGAATTTATGAATGTTAACTCCAAATTTGTATTCTCAGAAGTAAGTTAAGAAGTAAAGATTTAAAAAAATGTAGACGATTACATTACACTCTAATAAATGAGAATGTAATAATAGTTTATATACAAAATTACAAAACTTGATCAGTTGTAATGCCCCTCGAAAAACGGAATAAAATAATTAACGCTTGCGATTGACAACCGTGAGTAGAGGTCAATATTAAACAGTTACGTAGCTTTATTTCATTTGCTGATTATTAATCATGGTATGTCATTTAAAATTTAAGTGAATATTAAGAAATGTATGATCAATTTTAATTTTGAATACATATTATTTCTTCATAAATTTGTAATAGTACATATTAATAATAATTAATAAATAAATTACTTATTTACTGGATTATCATTATATAACAATATTTAGTTTTATTGGAAATAGGTAAACAATCTCTCGGAAAACTTTAATATAACTGCACAACTGTTTCTAGAAATAAAAAAAAAGATTTTATGAAGGTACTTCCTTTTTTTATTTGTTTCTATAATGATATGCCTTAGTCATTAATTCTTATGATAGACACTTATCAGCATGGATAAATACTTAGGATTCACTTAATTTGATTCAAATTTCTGAATGTTCCTCATTTTAAAGTTTTCAATCATTGAATATTTATTTTGATATTTAGTAGAGTTAAACCTTAGGACTAAATTCTTGTTGGTTCAGGGTTTTCAATTAAAACCCCAAGTGATCATTGCATTTTACTCCTCGTAATTAATTTCCAAATATCGTTCAAACTAAATTATATAGTACTTTTGTTAATTATGTCATTACTTTTAGAAAAAGATTACTTTTTACGATAACCAGAGAAAATATTGTTAAAACAAACGAAAATTGTTTAATTTATTACCAAATATGTTGAATTAGAAATATTATTCTTGAAATTCATCAACTGGGTCATTTATCCCGAAAAAACATCTTCTCATGATTTAAAGGCCAAAAAATTGTTTGATCAATTCAAAATTAGTTAGACAATACTTTGTAACTTATCTCTGTGGATGACAAAGAATTCATGCGGAAAAAGTTTTAGAAAAATACCGTCTGTAGCATGAATTTGAAATGAAACTGCTATTTTTCATTTTCAGGGCAGTTTCTAGGCACAGCACAGGGGGCATGAAGTTATCGACATTAAAATTTCTTGGTTGCAAATTTTTCATAAGAAATTCCTTAAGAGGTGACTGCACTTTAATTTTTAGAAAGTGAATAACATGTAGGGAATAGTGAGGAGTCTTGAGCCAGGTTTGGTTTTCGAGACATAACTACCATAAACATTGGTAGATTGTAAATGTTTGAAGTACTGTTTTTGGAAGACAAAAGAAATAAAAAAGAGAAGGAAGGGCATTTGGTTGGTTGATTTTTTTTCCTCCTTTTTATTTTCATCTTAAGAGGGAAATTATTTTCTTTTCTTTTTTATGAAAAAATTGTCACCTTTTTTCAAATTTCAATAGGAACAGCGGTGGTCCAAATCTCGTCGTTGGATTCTTGGATTTATTTTCAGGAATTCCGCACATTCACTCAACGTTTATCCAAAAAAAATTTAAGTGTATAAAGCCAGTGGCCTAAAGAATGTTCTGCACAAACTTAGCTTTGGAATTGTTTGTAAAACGGGATTCAAAATACAGCAAACACAAATAAGTAATAAAACTTTGGGTTTCCTTTTTTAATAGCGTGATATAGAACATAATAATAAACGTAGATTGGCAAAAAACGAAAAATATGGCGTTCCAAGCCGGATTCCGGAAGATTAGGAACCTTGTACAAACTAAAAGCCGTGATGCCTATAATCAATACAACTTTAACTCGATTAAAAACAGAAGCAAAAATGAGAATTTATGGCTCCTTTTAAGACGACTGGGGTTGATCCCTCACAACCGTGCTTCTCTAGACTCGTCTTTTTCTCCTAATGCTCACTTCCGATTATTTTTCCGGTCCTACTGCACATTTAAAATTCCTTCCTTCAGGTTGGAATATTTCCTGATCCATGGAAAATGGGTGCTCTTAGACCAATTTCAAAAATTCCCAACCCTATCTCTTCCAAAGATTTCCGCCCTATTTCCATTATAAATGCAATCACTAAATCATTGGAACGTATTGTTTATCACAAATTAACGGATTACATAAATTCCAACATCTTATTGATCAAGTCAACGCTTAGTATTTAAACTAAAACATTTTAAAATTTCAAACAGAGTCATCAAATGGTTTGCTTCTTATTTAAGTAATCGATCTCGGAAAGCAACTACTAGTAAGGATGAGTCATCGGATTGATTCGGTGTCAGGAGTGGCGTCCCTCAGGGTCCCATCATTGCTCCTATCTTATTCAATCTCTATACTTCTGATCTTGGAGGTAAACTTAAACACTGTACTTACCATAAATATGCGGATGATTTTAAGTTATACATTTGGGGACCTGTCTCCTCTCTCGATCGATTGCTAAGTTTAATACAGGAAGACATTGATTCTGTGGCCTATTGGATGTGGAAAATGGATTAGCTCTCAACCCTAGTAAAACAAAGGCAATTGTTATAGGGCCATTAACGTCACCCTCTTCAGAAACTAGCCACTCTACCTCGAGTCGGTTTCAGATCTGGGCTTGATACTAAATCAAAAATTGTCTCGGAAGAAGATGATCTATGAAATATATAGGAAAACTTTCCGAATCCTTCAGCAACTAAATAGGAAAAAAATTCCCTTCCGACTTCCACTAGGATTTTTCTCGTGAAAAGCCTCATCCTTCCAATTTTTGATTGCGGCTGCTGTGTATAATGACATTACTTATAACCGTAATTTGAAACTCTAGCGCTCCCTCAATGCATGCATCAGATTTATTTACAATATTCCTAAGAGTGAACACATAACACAATTTAAAGAAAATGCTGGATTTTTTAATGTAGCCAAGAGAAAGCAACTCTTTATGGGTAACTTGATGTACAGTCTGTCAAGTTAAAGCGTGGGTGGCTTTACTCGCAGTCGATAAGGTGTATCGACATGATTTTGGTGTCAAAATATTAAGAAGAGCTCCCTCTT
>NC_046659.1:149541452-149556258 GCF_010883055.1 Belonocnema kinseyi | reverse complement strand
GAGGGAGCTCTTCTTAATATTTTGACACCAAAATCATGTCGATACACCTTACCGACTGCGAGTAAAGCCACCCACGCTTTAACTTGACAGACTGTATTTAGTAATAAGAAATGAAGCTCCTCAGTATCTTTACAACTTTTTACATTTTGTGGACAAAAATCTTTCTTCCCAGTCCAGACTTCGTAAAAGAAAGACAGTACTAAGTATTCCTTACCACCAAACCTGTAAACTTCAACGTTCATTTATTGTGAGAGATGCCCGTCTTTGAAACAAATTACCGTCTAATTTAAGAAATACGCCGTCACGATATCACTTTCAGAATTACATCTTTACACATCTATATCAAATCAGTAATCCCACTTAAGAAATAACACGTTGCTAGGTCATAATTGAAATCCAGATTAAAATATATCTTGTAAAAACTGGCTTACAATATACTACTCTGTCATAATTTATTATTTACTTAATCTCAATCATATTATTTTCATAAATCACTTCATTCACTGTTTCTTCTTTCTTCAACACAGCTTCTACGATTCTAGACTACCAGCAGTATATTTCATTTTATTTTATATAATTTTTTTTACTTTACAACTCTTTTCAATTCTAACATACATTTAATTTTCATCGACCAGTGCTTGTAATTATATATTTTATTGTGTATACTCTCTTCCTTTAAGGGATAATTAGCGCTAGGAACTTTCTGAAATTAATACATATGAATACAAATAGCATATAAAAAACCACTAGCAGCGTGTGTTGATGCATCGAGTACTAATGGACAAGTAAGATTCTGTATAAAAAAAAAAACTTTTTACAGTCGTTCCAACATTCCTACCAATCACAGCATAGTGGAATTCGAGGTGACTTTTTCGGAAAACGAACAAATGAAATCTGATAATATTTTCTGATGTTCTCGAAAATGTATTGAAAAATCTCACGAACTTTTAAAATACCTTAAAATAATTAAAATCTTTGGAAATATTATTAAATTTACAAAAATTCTTCTAAAAATCCCTTGAACTTATAGGTCCTATGAAGACTTTGCAAATATTCACACATCCTTAAAATCCTTAAAGATTCTTTTGAATCCATAAAAATAGCCTAAAATTTCTCAAATCCTAAAAAATATTTTTAAATACATTATAATTTTCTTTTTAATCGAAAATTCCTGGTAATATTTTAAAATACTATAAATTCCTTAATATCCTTTGAAAATTTCTTTAACTTCTTGAAATCTATTCGAGATATTTTCAAATTTTTTAAATCTGTTAAAATCCCTCAATACTTGAGATTAAATTGAAATATTTGAAGCCCTATAAAATCATTTAAGGTCTTCGTAAATTTGATAAATGCCTTAATGACGGCCTTTTAAATCCTAGAAAAGTTTATAAAGTACATTGCATAACATAGAAAATGCTAAAACAAAGACAAAGACCAAGCGCGAAACGCGAGATCCAACAAACGCACGATCAGAGTATGATATAGTTATTGGTGGAATTTTACTATGGCTTTTAAGGTCCACTTCAATTTTTTTTATTTTCTTTCGTCTTTATAAATGCGACAACAACTTAAAAGATAAAAAAATGTTATTTTTTATTCTTGCTTCATCTACCACGTAACCTTAATCACATGTCGCATTTCTTAATAATTATGAAGGTTCTGCAGGTAATACATTTAGCAAATAAGAAAAGTTTTGATATGTGAAATCAACAATCTTCATCCTTCCACTCGAATCATCTGAAAGAATGAATAAAGAGTCATTATTTGAATAGAAACGATCAAAGCTAGTACACACAGTCATTTGTCGTATCAGTTCTTTCACAAACATATTCAAACATTATCTTTCTGTTCTCTATCATTTTATCTACACATAATAAATGAAGATTTTTGCTAAAATTGTACTCTTGGCTTCCATGGAATTTCTGCATTTCAAACGTAAGTGAAATATAATATTGACAAAAATCTAGGTGTGACAAAAATTCGATAAATGTTTGCGAACGTGCTACAGTTATATTGTTCGTTTTTAAAGTGCCTAATTTTTACATTTAAATATTTTGGTTGATCCAATGAATTCATGTAACCGAGAGTCTTCCTTTCCAAAATATATAGTTTTTCGTGTGAAACGTGAATCTGATCCCGATTTGTTCCTCTGCCAAGTGTGGGGGACGCTGAGTTCCACGAAAAATACTCCCCAACTAGCCCAAGCACTATCCAGAGAGCGGATTTTACTACCTCCCAAAATTATCGTAAATCTTCTGTAATTTTTTAAGATTCTCTAGAAATTCCAGAGTTCTAGCGCTTGAGAATCCGGAAGTTAAAACTTTTGTATTATAATGTCAATTTATTTGAAAAAAGGTATCTGTTGACTTCACTCTTCAAAGGGCATTTTGAAAAACTACTTCCAAAGAAAAATTTTAATTCCATGAATACATAGTTTTTTTTCAACCAGTTCAACATTTTTAAAAGTTTAGGTTACTAGTGTAGAGAACTTTCATAAATGTCAATTTTTTCTTTTAAAATTAGGTGCAGGTGCAAATTACCCTGGAGAGAAAATTGTTCTAACAATGAATGATGAATGTACTTATATGGCAGATATCAATATAGTATCGCTGATACCCCTATGGTTACAACCTAGCCTAATACAAGAACCACCTCCTTACAACATGCAATTTTATATAAGATCACTGAACATCGAATATGGAGGTGTTATCAACGGGGAACCTATAGCTCTCACTCATAATCCTCTTACTCATACTCCAAGGATCGTTTTGATACACATCAAACTATTCTGGATAAGCGAATTTTTTATTGCTGATCGCACTTTCGAAGCATACGCTCCAGAAAATCGCCGAAGTTGGTTTCCAACTTACTTTCAACCAGCCAAACGTTACATATATTTAACAGCGCCAGGAGGTAAGAAGTATAGGGCACCTTTAATACGCCAAACTTTCAAAAAGTCTAAAGATCGGCTTAGCAATCTTTCTCTAGGAACATCTGGCCGAAAGCATCCAAGGACATCTCATCCTGAACCAAATCATAGCGATTTCAGCAGTGGCGTAGCCAGTACTTCATAAAGAGTTAAGTTTCAAAGGTTCACCAGAAAGTACGTTACTTCTTACAGGGAAAATTTGGATAATTTAACACATAAAATTTATAAATGTCGTAATTATTATTCTTATGGAAAAAATTGTTTTGAAATCATGAAAATTCGACATTAAGGGTGTGGGTATCTGGCACGTTCCTATTCACCCAGCTACGTGATAATCTATGATGATTATCACCCACAAATATGTAAACAAAAATAAATTACGATTATACAAATAAATGATTCGAAAAAGTATTCTTTATTTATTTCTCAGCAATATTAAAAATAATTAAATTGAAAAAAAAATTAGAACCCACGGCAGCGTGGTAACCAGCCAGGCTCTTTGCCACTAAATTGGCGGTACTTGATGAAAGTACACGCGCGCGAACCGATAAACGTTCAGCAACTGTCGACAAGGAAAATATCTTTTGTTTTTACAAGCAAAAAAAAAATCTGGGACTCTTGTCTAATTATTTTTAACGTAGTATCAATTGATAATAGTTTCATCAAAAAGTCAGTGTCGCATAAGAGGTTTTCCCTTCGAGAATCGTAGTCTTGACCCGCGGTTGATAAAGAAGGGCGCCCCAATACCTTGCGTGACGCGAAGGTGACAGCTAGCTTGTGGCTGGTTACATGTGCAGTTACAACATATGCATAGGACATGTTCAAATGACACCGTTCAAATGCTGTTGTCCGCTACCCGGTAATTTCTCTCTTCAGGTCATTCCTGAAGTAAATTTCAATGAGAAATTCAATGATGACCTTCATTTTGACCTTGAAGTTGACCTTAATGGCTTTTTGAAGGTCAACTTTGTTTTTTCAAACAGAAGCCCCCTTTTTTTATATCTGCAATCGATAGAGCGGCAAATTCTACGTTCAGGTATGTACCCAAGTCATAGGTAAATTGTAACGTTCAAGGTCAGTTAGAGGTTATTTGAAATTAACAAAGTTTTCCAAGAGGTCAGTGCAATTCCTGAAGTAAATTTCAACGATAAATTCATTGGTAAGCTCTGTATTGATCTTGGTGATGATCTTCAAGGTTTTTTCAAGGTTTTTTCCAAGCAGTATACGTTTACGGTTAGCATTGCCCAGGAACAACGACGTGGACGTAGTAAATTCTGTTCCCTTTGGGGTGCTTGATTAACGTGAGTCCCCTTGCCTCTCACTTTTCGGGGTGCTTGATTAGCGTGAGTCCCTTTGCCTCTCACGCTTCAGTGAAGATGTTCGAGCTGAAAACCTTGAGCTTCTTGACAAAAAGATATGCGATTGTAAAAATGAGTTACAGCAATACGAATCATCTCCCTATCAATCAAAGTAGCCTGTTGCAGAATCCGATTCTGCAATTCGTCTAAGCTTTGCGGTTGCGTTAAGTATACTTTGCTCTTTAAATAACACCAAAGAAAATAGTCGAGAGGCTCCAGATCATGAGATCTAGCAGGCCACTCGATTTCACCCCTTCTTCCAGTCCACCTTTAAGGGAACTGGTTATCCAAATATGCTCTAACTTCCCTACCATAATGAGCCGCTGCTCCGTCCTCCTGGAACCAAATAATTTGAAAACTATCGCCTGTAATCTGCCTTATTCTTGGTACAATTTGTTTTCAGAGAAGCTCTTTATATACACGGGCATTGAGATTGCCATCGATGAAGAAAGGGCCTATCAATGTATCATTCAAGATACCGGCCCAAACGTTAATCTTTTGTGGATATTGTGTGTGACTCTCCAACTTCCAATCAGGATTTGTGTCGGACCAATATCTACAATTTTGCCTGTTAACTTCACCTTTTAAAGAGAAAGTAAATTTATCTGAAAATACTGTATTGTGCAATAAAAGAGGATCTCTATCAATTCTATCCATCATAATTTCACAAAATTCAACCCGACGATCAGGATCGTCTTTATTGAGCTCTTGTATCAGATTAACTTTGTAAGGATGGAAATTAATGCTTTTTAAAATAATTCGCACTGTCTCAGGAGCAACGTCCCGCTCATCACTAGCTCGACGTAAACTAAGATGCGAGTTTTCAATAAATGCTTGGGCTATGTCCATCTGCATCTCCTCAGATCCTGCAGATTTTGGCCGACCAGTTCTCTGAAAGTCCTTGATAGATCCATGATTCATAAACCGCCTTACAGTTCTTTCAATTGTTGATTTTGAGACAGGATTTAACCCTTCTCTATTACGAAAAGTGCGATTAAAAAGCAAACGAACCTGATCATAAGATCGAACTCGATCTCCCCAACCACGCATCATTAATACAGATAGCCTCTCTCGCTCCGAAATTTTAGCTTGCGCCATAATAATCTTTTAGCGAAAGATAGTAAGTATGTACTCGTAATACATAAATTTAGTTTCGATTCGTAATATTCGTAAGGAAAAACGGTATAGAACTTATGGTATCGTCTTGGATATTGACTCAGGTATCAAAAAAGAGTATAGGACTGTATAACTCTTCGGGAGGAACAGAATTCTCACCAGAACACCTGGAACTTTGAATGAAAAATTTCCATAGGATTTTACAATATTCAAAACGCTGTAACCAAGATCAATACAGAGCTCACCAATGAATTTCTTGTTGCAATTTGCATCAGGAATTACACTGACATCTGGGAAAACTTTGTTAATTTCAGATAACCTCTAACTGACCTTGAACGTTACGATTGATCTATGACTTGGTTACGTACCTGAACGTAGAATTTTCCGCCCTATCAATTGCAGACGTAAAAAAGGGGGTTTCCATTTAAAAAAACAAAGTTGACCTCTAAAAAAGCCATGAAGGTCAACTTCAAGGTCAAAATGAACGTCACCATCGAATTCCTCGTTGAAATTGACTTCAGGAATGACCTTCACTTTTTTGAAAAATATTTTACCTCAGGAAATATCTAACCGTCCCGGGACTTTTTAGACACCCTGTATATTGAGTCAATGTTGTCATTGTTGTAATATCCATCCTTGTATCAACAAGCTTTTATATTCAAGAAAAACCCAATTTTTAGCCAATTCACCGCTCCTTTCGGCTTTCTTACATTTGAATACCAAGAATATCCAAAGCTTCATAAAATATGTAATAAGTCCACGAGGACAGACGAGCCAGGATTTCCTATTGCCCCCCCCCCCCCACTCCCGCTGTAATAGTCAAATTTTTCACACAAGTGGGGGAGGTTAAAGTGATAAAAAACTGTCCAGATTATTATAATTTATTATATTATTTATAAGGTTATATTATATAAATAATAATTATAATATTATGCCGATTACCAAATATATTGATGAAATTTGTAATCAATATTGCACTCACAGTATAATAATCAATATAGGATATAGTACCGTAAGTGTGCGGTTAAGTAAATATGGCTGTTTCCTTGTCAAGAGGATGGATGGGGTCTACCCCTCCCATGGCTATCTCACTGGATTTCAGCCAGTGTTTTTTACATTATATGAATAGAAAATGTTGAGGATTAGGAAAAATAATGGCAGGTTACTGATTCTCTTGCAAAGTTTGAATTATAGTTGTAAGTTATATTGTCGGTATTATTTTAATTTATAAAGTTTTAAAAAAGTAAAGAAAAAACAATGGCTTAACATTATTTTTGAGGTTAGGATTTTTGGTGCAGTTATTTTTTGATGTAATTGAGACGCATCTATTTCAATAAACTGTGTTCTAAGTTTACGAGATTTTTTATAAGAATTTAGTCGATTTATGCCATTTATTTTAGAAAAAAAATTTTTTGCCTGATAGAAGAAAAATTGTTGAGATAAATGAAAAATGACACTTTACTCAGTACCTTCTTTCCCCGCGTTAAGGCGTGCTATTATATTCTTTCTCTCTCACTCTTACTCTAAGGTCTAATAGTTAGTTGTCAGAATTTTAAGATGGTTTTGTATACTGAATGAAAAAATGTCTGCGGCGGTGTTTTACATCTAGAAATAAAAGATTCTTGCTCAATTAAAACTATAAATAAGTCACCAAGAAGATTAATTTTCTACAAAAATACGAATTTTTAACTTAACCCTTTGCGGCATGGTGGGAATGCCGTATTCCTACCTTTTTTCATATCATTTTTTGCGATTTCAGAGTAGTTTTTATTGGATTTTACACAGGTTTTTTTAAATTTCATGCTCGCAGGATGATAGAAAATTGAAGATTTTGTGCGAAGGACCTAAATTTGTAAAATATTTTGTTAATACTTATAAAAAAAGATGAAAAAAGACTTCTTTGTTGACAAAATTCATTATTGAAAAAACTTTGCATTTTATCCTTATGAAAATGGGTACTTAAGGGTTTTTGAGGTCGCTGAATACGAATCTGGACTCAGATTTTGGAAATTTAAAATAGTGGATCCAAGATGGCGCCCGAAACTTATAATATTTTTGGATTTTTTTTTCTAAAAATTGGTATACAGAAGTTTTCGGGGTCGCTGATCATGAATCTGAAATCAGACTTTGAAAATCCAAAACGACGGATCCAATATGGCGGTCAAAATAATAAAGTTTTCTGGATTTTTTTAAAAATTAGTGTACAAGGATTTTTGGAGTCAGTGATCACGAATCTGAATTTAGATTTTGAAAATTCAGAAAATTGGTACGAATCCATGTTTTAGGTGAGTAGGTGTATATTTTTTCAAACCTTAATATTCTAAATATTTTTCATTTTGAATACAGATTCAAGATCAGCGACCCCCTGCCTGTGCCAACTTTCAAAAAACAGTTTAGAAATATTTGGAATTTTGGCCCGCCATTTTGAATATTAAAAATCTAAGTTCAGATTCGTGATCAGAGTTACCAAAAACCCCTGTACATCAATTTTCAAAATAAAAAATTCCTAATTTTGGCCGCCATGTTGGATCCGCCATTTTGAATTTTAAAAATCTGAGTTCCAATTCGTGAATAGCGACTCCAAAAAACCCCTGTATACCAATTCTCAAAAAAAAACCAAAAATATTCCAAATTTAAGTCGCCATGTTGGATCCACCATTTTGAATTTTCTAAATCTGAGTTCAGATTTGTGATCAGTGATCCCAAAAACCCCCGTATACCAATTTTCAGAAAAAAAATATGCCGAATGTTAGCCGCCATATTGGATCCGCCATTTTGAATTTTCAAAATCTGAGTTCAGATTCTTAATCAGCGACCCCAAAATCCCTATATACCAATTTTCATGAAAACTCGTTTCCTTGGAAAATGTATGCCGGAAAGGGTTAATACAGGAATTTTCATCTTTAAAAAATATAATTTCCATCAAGTAAGTTAAGTTTTGAAAAAAAGTTTTAAAAAACAATTAATCGATAACTAACAAAATGATTTTATTAACTCTTTAATAACTGCTGCATGGTTAAATAAGCAGTTCAATTTTCTACAAAAAATTGTAAATTCTCAACAAAAAATAGTTCATATTTAAACGAAAACATATTTTTATTTTGAACCAAAAACAGTTAAACTTAATCAAAAAGGATGACATTTTTAAACTATTTTTCTATTTTGCGGAAACGCTTCAGTCGCTGCGTTTTCAACAATCATTTGATTTATTATTAATTATTATTAATTAATCTCAAACTAAAAATTGTCGTTTTTCAAATCTGACTTTAGAAATTTGGAACAGGGAAATAAGCAGGTAATTGATTTTCTTAAGAGTTCAAAAAAAAGGGTGCAATGGAAAATTAATTTTATTTTTAGCCGAAATTTCCAGTTTTCTCAACCAATATTCTAAAAAAAAAGTATTAAGAATGAACTCAAATGTTTATTTAAATTGTAATTCTTCATTTGATAATTCAAATAAGGAATTACAATTGTGATTTTTTATTTGATAATTCAACTTTTTTTTTAAAATTCATTGTTTTGGTTTGAAAATTCATCTCTTTCTGTAGAAATTTCACCTTTTTTTGTTAAAAATGCAACTGCCTGAATACAAATAGATTTATTTCATTTGAAGATTTATCTGTTTCGTCGGAAATTTTTATTTTCACTTCGAACATTCAACAATTTAGTAATAAATTTGACTGTTCGGTTTAAAATGTATTTATTTTATTGAAAATTATTCTCTTTTTAAAAAAATTAATTGTTTTTGTTGAAGATGCAACTGTATATTTAAAAATAATTTCTCTTAACAGAGAATACAATTGTTTGATTGAAAATTGGTTGAAAATTAATTTTTTTAATTTGCCATCTTGGTTTCAAAGTTCCAAAATTATTTCAAAAATGCGGTTTTTCAGTTTGAAAATACAACAAATTGATTACATTTTTTTTATTTTACGTTGATATATTTTTTTTACTACAAATAAAATAATTAAATTATCAGTAGGTAAACTAAATTTTTAAGGAAAAAAGAAATTAATTTTCAACAAAATAATTAAATTTTCAAAGAAAGAAATTAATTTTTAACCAAAAAGATGAAGTTTCAACTAACAAGAGCACTCTTCAACGGAGAAAAAGAAGGATTTTAAACAAATAGTTAAATTTCCAGTAGAAATAAATTTTTTCAGCCGAGAAAAAACTAATTTTTAATCAAAAGGATCAGTTTCCAAACACTAAGATGAGATGACAATTTACAGTTAAAACAATGAAATGTCAACTAGAAAACATCATTTGCAAAAAAATAATGAAAATTTGAAAAATGGTATTTTCACGTGAAATGATGAAACATCAACCAAATAAATGATTTTTTAACAAATTAGATCCACTTTCAACTAATTAGTGGAATTTCCAACACAAAAAAAGATTTCCCAACGAAAAAGGTGATGTTCGATATTTCTACCAAAAAGAATTTAAATTTTACATGAAGAATAATTTATTTTTCACGAGTAACAAGAAAAGAATGATTTAAAATTTATTAGGAAAATTCTTTAAAACTTTTCGCTTATTCAATAAAAATAATTCATGTTAAAAAATACCGTCTTTAGAGTGAATTTGACATAAAACTGCAATTTTGATTTTTTTGGCATTTCCCGAGCAAAATCAATTTTTTCGAAAACCGAGATTTTCCCATTCAAATTTTTATCAAACAAAAATTAATAATTTTCATGATAATGAGGTGTTAGTTTTATGTAAAGTTTTATGTTAGTTTTAGCACGAGACACGTGATAATAATGTGTTCGCAAAAGCCGAAGGAGCTTTAATAAAAGAGAATTAAGAATCACGAAATTGCAGTTGTTAAGAGAACTTCATCTACTTGAAATTTCCCGCAACAAAAAGACTCTTCTATTTTTCTAAGATCAGAGTATGATATATTTATCGGTGGAATTCTTTTATGCCTTTTAGTACCGACTTCAAAAATGTTCTATATTTTCTTACATCTTTATAAATGAGACAGCAACTGAAAGATAAAGTCAATAATTTTATAATTATTCTTACTGCCTCCACTACGTAACCTTGAACTAGATATCTTACTTTTTAATAGCTCTGATTGTGCTATGGGTATTATATATTTAGCAAATAAAGAATGTTTTCGGATGTGAGATCAACCATCCTCATTCTTCCAGTTGATTTATCCTAAAAAATAAATGAAGCGTCATGATTTGATAGAAGCGATCAGTCAGCACACGTAGTCATTCACGGCGTGAATTCTCTCACGAACTTATTCTAAAGTTGGCTTTCTGTTTCCTATAATTTTATCTACTGAGAATAAATGGAGATATTTGCTGAAATTGTACTCTTGGCTTTCATGGGATTCCTGCATTTTAGACGTAAGTGTTATAAAATATTCAAATCAGTCTATTATGATAAACATTCGATTTATTCTTGAAAAAGTATTACAGTTACAAAATTATTATCCTTGTGGAAATAACCCACTGGCGCAGTACTGGCCCAGTACAGATTCTCACAGGCCCAATTTTTTTAGGACCATTAATTCATCGTCATACGACTGCACATGGTCCAAATATTATTTATAATTACTAACGCCCGTGTCGGAATCCAATGATGAATCCGGCCGGGTCCCAGTCGGATAGCCCCGCTTTAAGCCGGGCGCTGGTCGGGGAATTCGGCCGGGATCCGGCAAAAAACGTCACGGTAAACTGTTAGGATCCCGGCTTCAATACCGGCCGGGATCCGGTCGGGTAATCCGGCCAAAAAGCGGTTAAGAAATGTTGCTTCAGGCCAGAAATTGGTAACTTTTTTTGTTTTTTAAAGCTCATCGTAAAGATTACGATGAACTTTAAAAGTTCAAATCAAGTGAACCAATTCTGGCAAGAAAATTGGAGTAGAATTGTATTCCCTGATGATAGAATCCCATAGCAATTTGAAAGCCACTGGGTGATTTAAGGTTAGGAAGGAAGAAAGCAAAGACTGTATACACAAGACTATATTTTAATTTAAAATAATAATTATTTGTGCACTAATTGGGGGTTTCAAACTAATCACTGAAATAAGGTTGATTTTCACCATGACCATGACGTGAGTGCAAGGAGCATCCCCGTTCCAGGTGCGAAACTGAAAATTACTGAGTGTCTATGCAGACGACAGAGACAGCAGGCACTATATATGGCGGTAAATTTGAAATTGCACAGACTAAACATTGTCTGAATATAAAGAAGTTTATAAAAATTGTATCATTTCTGTTGTTGCACATAGCAGAATCGGTAACAGTTTAATTTAAAATGTTAAATTATTCGAAAAAATTTTATGTTTCATTTTTTTAAGAATTTAAAAAAGCTCATTTTTGTTTCACTGATCTAATAAATCTTTAAATTATAATTTTCGAATAATAATTCATCTAACATCCATAATCACGTCTTTGATAATATCACGGGTCTTAAAAAATGTGTAATTTCTACAAAAACATTAACATGACCAGTGCCCAGCCGGCTCCCGACCATGGGATATAACCAGGGTTGGCCCGGCCAGTAACCGGCCGGCCCCCGACCGGTTCCTGTCCATGAAACCCAGCTAGGAGTAGCCCGGCCGGGATCCGACTAGAAACCTTGTTGTATTAGGGCCAATCGGGGGAATTTCTACACGGGCGTGTAAATTACAAGTTTTTTGTTTAATTTCGCCAGTACTGGGTGCATGACCGATTAACTATACTAGACACCAGTACTTGGCCAGTACTGCGCCACTGGTGAACCCCGGCGGACTACGGATTTTTCAACTGGGTAATTCTTAAAGTACCCAGCTTTAACATTAACGTATTTTGGTTGATCCAATGAATTCGTGTAAAGGAAAGTGTTTTTTTTTTGCGAAATATACAGTGATTCGTGTGAAATGCGTATCTGATCTCGATTTTTTCCCTATATTGAAGCTATTTAAGATTTATCCGATCAAATAATTTTCTGTTTGAATAAAAAATCGCGCTATAAATTAGATATACTCGCAGCACAAGAAACATTCTATTTTATGTTATTGTATTAGTATACGAATGTTTTTTAAAAAAATTATCTCAATTAACAAAGTAGTACAAGAGCATATTCTCTGAATTTTAAAAAATTTCAATGAAAACACATTTCTTTACCTGTACCGAGATTTGAGATGTTGTTGTGTGCATGATGACGATCTAATTCGGATTCCTAATTTAAACTAATGTAAAGAAGCTCATGTACTCGCAGTCTCGTATTCTAAAAACTCACACTGACAGAAATAATCGCATTACAAAAACACGCTCAAAACGAGTACAAGAGTATATAATGTGTTACAGTAAGGAGCAAACAAAAATTGTGCCACTTTTGCATCATGACACATACGTGGGCATTTTAAAGAAAAATTATTTAACGTGATCCGATTTAATTGTGCATGAGTGTATTGGGGTTTTCGGGGTCGCTAAATAGAAATCTGATGTCGAATTTTTAAAATTGAAAGTGACTGATTCAATATGTTGGACATGAATTATTTAAAATATTCGGACCTTGATAAGAGTTTTGATACTACTTATGTTATTGGGGTTGCTGAATTAAAATCAGGTGTTGTATTTAAACAATTCAGAAAAGCGAATCCAATATGGTAGAAATGAATGATTAAAAATGTTTGCACTCTGATCAAATTGATGCTCATTAAATATTTGGCGCCTTTGATTTTCAATCTGTCGTTGGATTTAAAAAATTTAAATTGCGGATTAAATAGGGCGGACAAGAATTATTATAAATGTTCTGACCGTGTTAAAATTGATAATATTTAAGATTTTGGGGTCGTGGATTTCACATCTGATGTTGCATTTCAAAAATTCGAAATAGCGGATTTAATATGGCAGACATAAATTATTGAAAATGTTTGGACCTTGAGTAAACTGATGATATATAGGTTTTTGGGGACATAGATTTTAAATCTGGTGTTGGATTTTTGAAATTCAAAATTGCGAATCCAATTTGGCTGGCATGCATTATTTAAAATGTTTGGACATTGATAAAACTGATGATGTTGAAGTTTTTGGGGTCGCGGATTTCAAATCTGATGTTGGGTTTTAAAAAATTCACAATGGAGGATCCAATTTGGCGGACAAGAATTATTATAAATATTCAGACCTTGATAAAACTGATGATATTTAGGTTTTTGGGTCGCGGATTTCACATCTGATGAAGCTTAGGTTTTTGGGATTGCGGATTTCAAATCTGATGTTGAATTTAAACAATTAAAAATCAATGATCGAATATGGCGGTCGTGTGAAATTATTGTGCCGGTGTATATTGTAACCTCTGCGTTACAAGGTGCCTGTAAATAGGCAACAGGCGATTCGTCCTAGAAGACACTATGCAGTGTTGCTGTCTCTAGGAGAATTCCCATTGCGCAAGTTCGTCTTTTCTCCCTCTCGTCCGCCCACGCAAGTAGAGGGCAGGAATGACGCAACACGCCCTATAAAAAGGCCTGCACAACCAAAAAGCAGGGTTGTTAAACTCGGGGGCGAACCGCGAGGACCTAATAACCAATACTAGCAGTGACTAGAGGAATCTCTCTTCTAGTTCCTTTCTAGATATTGGTATTTACTACGAGTATTCTAAAAAGTATTTTAAATCTATTCTTTTTGAGTAAAAATCTCAGCGTTTTGCCTTAGAGTGTTGTGACTTGTGTCATTTTTGAAAAGAGAGAATAATCTCGAGAGAATTTTATTTGAGCATCGCGCATTTATATAAATTGACATTTACTTTAGCTTTCAAAGTTTTAACCGTTATCTGTAGACGAATAGCCTCGTAGTTCTCCATGAACGCTAGTCCAGAAAGCAGACGAATTGAATTTTGGAATCTTTTCATATTTCGGGAAAAGAAATAGTCTTACTAAAAATTGTAGAGAAAATTCCCAGAAGGGAAAATACCTGTTTTCAAGTTTTGAGATTTTTCTCTCTTACCACTGCGTTGCGTCGCTCTTGCCTTCACCTCTTTTGTTCGCGCGGCTAATCCGAGGACCTGAAGTGTGTTCGACCTCTCAGGCCTCAACTCGAGTTTTCAAACTTAAAGGAAAGTGTCCCTCGTACCGTGCCATTGGCACCTGTCCGTGAGGCTAACGATTAATGACAATAATCCTTCATTAAGGATTTATAACGGATTTAACGATTGAATAACACCTAAGAGGTGTCTTTTGCTAAACGTTTACTTTTTATATTAAAAGGAGAAAAAAACCAAATATTCGAGAACACATTGCCTCTCTGTAATATTTTCAGACGTATAGACCCGAGGTTCTCCTTGGACTCTAGACTAGGTAGTACGAGGGTAGTTCAATAAGTCCTTAGAATGAAGTATAAAAACAATTTTTTTGGGGTAAATTTTTTTTTATTTTTCAACATAATCTCCTTGGAGCTCTA
>NC_046659.1:149502109-149541352 GCF_010883055.1 Belonocnema kinseyi | reverse complement strand
AAACAGATGATTTGGAGCGATTCGCGCGCCATCTGTTGGTCATTCTAAGGACTTATTGAACTACCCTCGTAGCTTAAGGTCGCATCATCTACAAGGTGTTTAGCGACCATAATTACAAGTATCACGAAGTGGTATACATTGAAAGCTCGATCAAATTAATGAGGTTAAAGCTTTAGTAGTCTATAATAGTATTGCTGAAACTAGATTTTGCTTCAAATACCTATTTTATTTGGAAAACCTAGTATTTTTGAAAATGAATTTGGATCCTTAAACATTATTTTAAGACTGACCGGTAGGCGATATAATCTTCGTTAATTGAGATAATTTGGACCGTCTTCCAACACATGTTTTGTGGAGAGGATCACATCACAATTAACACACTTTTCGGGATCACGATTTAAAATTGAATTATGAGTAATTAAAATTATTTGATCTTTTCAACTATCTAGTAGAATGTAATTTCATGGATTTTTGTGGCTGGGAGTGGTGCTGACTGAAAACAGATGATTTGGAGCGATTCGCGCGCCATCTGTTGGTCATTCTAAGGACTTATTGAACTACCCTCGTAATATTACAGTAGGCAAGAAAGTAAGTTTCAAAGGATAAGGCGCACAGACGAATAGCTTGGGGGTTCTCCTCGAAACCTAGTCTAGGAAATGTGATTATCTGGCAAAACTGAAAATTAAAAGCTGAGAAGGTTAGAAGAGATATTCACAGAAGAATAGTCCTGAGGTTCTCCTTAGGAACTAGTCGAGGGAGTGAATCTCTTGCACGAATTAAAATCCAGCTATGATTTCTGGAAATTAGAATCAAAAAGAGGTGTGTGTTTAGATAAGATAAATCATAAAAGAATTATTTACTTAATAATTAAATGTTTTGCCTATTTTATTATCATAGGGATACCCATGCGTGATCCTCTTCACAGTTTAAGAGTGACAATAAAGAAATTATATAATCACTTGATTTTATAAATTAATAGATTCGGATTAACGAATATAAAGAGAATTGGCTCTAGAGAGCATATTTTGTTAAGCGTATTTCGCATTATCTGCCAAAGTTTAGATAGATGATAGAAATCTAAATTTAAAAGCTTAGATTAGGGTTTCATTGAATAAGCGCCTTTTTATAAAAACGGAATCTTACGTCTTCTTACATGAATTCCCTTTCTTATTCCACTTTTTTAACTTAATTTAAGGATAGCTCTAATTAATGACAGGTATAATTAATTGCTACGTACTGCGAATTAAACGTTCAAGTTGTCGCGGGTTACAATATATATATTTTTTTTTTATTTCCTCTGTGCACGTGCACAGATGATACTTGGACAACTGTGCACGTCAAAATTTTGATGTGTATAGATGGGCTTCTGTGGACTTGCAAATGTGCAGATGGATGATCACAGTTGTCCGTCTGACCATAGACGTGCACAGTTGGGCACGTGCAAACCTGTTACGTGCAAAATTATCCGTCAACCGTGGCCAGCACCTCCAACTTAAATTCCGGTTTTTTGAGAAAAATAAGAGAGCCCCAAAATCATTATTGATGCACAAGAAGATCGTATAAGAAATCCGAAATTCTAGCGCTATTTATTGTTTCAAATTTTATGTAATGGAGGTGCTCAAATTCGATGTTTTTTAAAACTCAACTTGCAATATTCTAGCTCAATAATTAGTAAAGCGATTTAAAATTTGTACAGTATGTTTAGAATACAAACGTAACAAATGGCAAGGTACCGATTATCGGATTTTGGACACTTCAGCGGAAAAAGGTATGCGATGAACTTAAACTTTGAGTAAAATTTGAGCGAGCCGAAATATTATTATGCGCTTTTCGAAGCTACGAAAGAAATTGTAAAGCATAATAGATTATTTCTTATGAGACGCGGTACTAAAATACTGTGTAATTAAATTGATAAATTTCTGAGAAGGAAATCCATGTTTTTATCATTTCTCGGGAATTTCGACGAAAAAAAGTTGATTTTCTCAGATGTCTGAAAACAATTAATGGCGAGAAGAATGGCACATGAGTATGATTAATGATATCAATATTTAGTATAATCAAATAACAATGAATTTTACAATTTACCATCGCAGCGTTAAAAAACCGGTATCCTTCCATTTGTTATTAAATGTAAGTAAACTAATGCAATTTTTATGCATTCTATCGACCTTGGAGGTGATACGTATGTATGCTGAACACACTTTATGTAAAAATTTCAAATCATATCACCAGTTATTGAGCTAGAATCGGCGAGTTGAGTTTTAAAAAACATCGAATTTGGGCGCGATGAAAAATCCATTTTTCTTAATTATTACTTAAACTAACAATCGGATTTATTAGTTATATCAGTAAAAAATGTCGACTTTTGCCAGGTCAATGTAATGGTATCACAAATCGAACGCCACATTTTAAATCAGCTACCCCAAAAAACTAATTGCCACTGATTTTATCCAGATACAAATACATTTATTATTTCATGGCCGCAATATTGTGTCCACCATTTGGAATTTTGAAGATCCAACTGCAGCTTTGTTTTCAGGGACGTCAAAGCCACTTCTAATCTAGTAATTGTACTGGAATTTTTGTAATTTACTATAAGTATAATATTATAGTCCGCTCTCTAAATAGTGCCGCTTTGCATAGTGCCGTATATCCTAATTGTCACTCGAATGAACCCCCCACCATCGCGCTATCGCTTCGAGCACCGGCATTTGAATACAGTGTCTTTGAATAGTGCCACTTAAATAAATATACAAAAATAATCTATGTATCGGATTAATGCTTTATGGTACATATAATAATTAATAAAATACTTACAGAGCTAATGCTTGTACAAAAACGACTCGAAATCGAGAAAAAAAATCCAAGCATATAAACTTCGTATTTTTGGGGGAAAAAAAAGAAAATTAGCGAGCGGCACTATTCAGAGAGCGAACTGTTCCACTAAAATTAAAGTAAATTTTCTGGATTTTTTTAGGGTTCTCTAGAAATTCAAGCGTTTCAGCGTTTCAGAATCCAGCAGTTTACATTTTTTAGGATCATATCGTTTTATTAAAAAGATAAGATATCCGTTGGCTTCTGAGCTTTAAAAGGCATATCGAAAAACTACTTCCAAAGGAAAAAAATTTTATATCATGGATACCACACATAGTTCATTTTTTTTCAACCAGTTCCTAATTTAAAAAATTGCAGGTTACCATGTCGAAAAAATTCATAAATGTCAACTTTTTCTTTTAAAATTAGGTTCAGATGCACAATTCCCTGGAGACAAAATGGTTCTGACAATGAAGGATCAATGTTCTTATACTATACCATTTGAGGAAACAAAAGAAATACCCCTATGGATACAAGAAACCCTAATAAACGAAGCACCTCCTCCCGAGATGCAATTTTACATAAGCTTAACGAACATCCGATATAGAGGTGTTATCGACGGGGAACCTACCATAAGGCGCACTCATAATGATCTTAAGCATACTCCAAGAAGCGCTTCGATACACGTTCACTTACGTATACCCTACGTATATACGTTTAGCGAGTTTCATATGACTGATGCCCCTTTCGTAGAGTACGCTCCAAAAGATCTCCGAAAGTGGTTCCCAACTTACTTACAACCAGCAAAAAATACCGTATATTTAACAATGCCAGGAAATAAGAAGTATAAGGCGCCGTTAAAAGCACAACGTTTTTCAAAGCTTAAAAATAGGCTTAGCAATGTGTCGCCTGTAATAGTCAACAGTTGGGATTCAAATACATTTCCTCCTCATCCAAATCATGGAGAGTCCAGCAGTGGCGTAGCCAGTAGAAATAAAGTGTGAATCTGACGCTAATTTCAGTATACCACCTTGATCAAAAAGTTCCCGGAATCATCACCGTGTGGCGCCACCTGCTGTCCGATTCACATTTCTTCGTTTCTGTAGATTGTCACACCTTTTAACAGTATTCCCTGCGAACTTCAGCTTTCTAGCTTGACATTTGTAAATGTAACGCAATTTTGAGTGCATCTGTTTTTTTGCGAATTTCAATTTTTGCAATGGATTCAATGACAATGCACCGTGGCACAATGCCATCATTATCCGTGAGTTTCTGACCAAAAACTCAACTAATACAATTCCGCAGCCATCAAATTCGTCAGATTTAGCTCCCTGTGACTTTTTTTTTGTTCGATCGACTGAAAAAACCACTACGCGGAACGCGTTTTAGCAGCCGATCGGAGATAATACAAAAATCGAAAACGGCACTGATGGGCATACCGAAAATTGAGTATCAAAAATGTTTTGAAAGCTGGATCAAGCGCTGACATACGTGCGTGGCAATCGATGGGAATTACTTTGAAGGGGACCACATCAATATTCAAGAATAAACTTATATTTTTAATCTTAAAAATAAATTCCGGGAACTTTTTGATCAAGGTAGTACTACATACCTGCAATTAAAATTAGTCTTTGTAGTGCGAATGGTCCCACTTCACAAGGTATCGTTTCCATCGGAATTGGGATCAGGCTGGGTCGATTCCCATGGGCGCGTGTAATCACATATACTTTTGTAGTTATCCACCTCCTTGTAGATGGCTCTACTGTATGGGCATAAGCGGGAGTAATATTTTCTTAAAATATCTTGGTGCCGCCATTCTAGTGTTCGTTGAGATTATGGTTTCGTCAACAAACTTCAAATTTTCTTAAGTTCAAAAAAGTTGTATCTCGCCGTATGAAGTGAAATGAGGACATTGAAAAATAAACAAAGTTAAAGTGAATTGAAATGTTTGTGCTGTGCCAGGATGTCACTGATTTCACTTCTCTATTATAATGCGAATAAATAAAATGTTGAAAAAAGGTTACATTTCATGTGTTATGTAATTCTTCATTTATTGGAGAATTATTGCAAAATTGTACAAATTTATGCTGAAAAATGGTACAGGGAACAGTATTTACACATTTTTCTTCTTAAATTTGTGTAATTTTGAATTAATTCGTTTATTTTCTCCAGTTTAACTTCATGCAACACATTCAAATGACATACAAATTTACGTGCACGAACACATGGATACGCTTTAGTTTACCACCTCCTTGTAGATTGCGCTAGTGTCGCTATAAGTGACCAAACGCGCCCATGGGAGTCGACCCAGTCTGATTGGGATACGAAAAGTCACCTACTGTTAATTGTTTTTTGTTTTAACATTTTGCAGCAAAAACAATCGACGACTGTCGTACCCCAGCCTCGAGCGAAATGGAACCCCACATTGAAATTACCTGCAACAAAATTGATCCCAGAATTCTTACTGTGTAGACAGTACTGCATAAAGGGAGTAGTTTCACAGGCTGAACAGAAACGTTACTACTAACCGGACGCGCATCTAGAGAACAATTTTAAAGTTATTCTTCGCCCGGTTCAAATCCGGGCTGAGGCAGATTTTTGCTTGTTCTTAAAAAATTATTTGTATGAGAACATCGTTTTAACGAATCAAAACTTGTATTATTCTTAAATGAGCGCTATCATTTTCAATATCCTAAATTAAAGAATAGATCAACAAATTTATGATTATTAAAAGATTATATCATTTGAAGCAATTCTAAGTTAAAAACATTAAAAACTGAAAGATTAAATTTTTTTATCGAACACTTTTTAAATTAGAAGTTAAATTATTTTAATTTGGAGTCGTTGCAAATGATTCAATTGTTATTTATACATAGAATTATTTTTTTACCTTTTAAAACATTTTATAAAAGTATATTTTCTTACTAAAAAGTCACTTTCAATATTTCCAGGTACCCCTAAAAAAATGCATGATCTCGAAATCTTTTAAAATACCTAAAAACCTACCAAATTTTGTATTAAAATCTTTAAAAATCTACATTTTCTTTAAAAATGTTTTTGAATCTTCATATTATTTTTACTGTTTTGGAAATTTTCAAAAATCTTTTTAAATATTCTCTGGAATTTAATTTTTCAAAATAAAAAATTATTGTCAATTTTGTAAGGAATCTAAATAACTTTTTTTTATATATAGAAACCTTTCAAAATGCTTGAAAAGCTTCTAAATTTGTTGTTTGAAATCTTCAAAAATCTACATTTTGTTTTTATCTTTTTGACATCCTTTAAAGTTTTAACTTATTTTTGAACTTGTTCAAAACTTCTAAATATCTCGTAAACTTATTCCAATTTTTTTCAAATTCATAACTATTCAATTGTTATTTATTTATAAAAATTTGCTATTGTTTTGAAATATTCCTAAATATTCAGCTAAAATTAATTTTTCGAAATAAAAAAATAATTTTGAATTTTACCAGGAATCTTAAGACAATTTTTTTACTATATTAAAACCTTTCATAATCCCTAAAAGGTTAACAATGAACAATAAAATTAACACTGTGACGTTCTAAGTTTGAGTTTAGGTCTCTGAAAGTTTAACGATTTAAGGCTTTCTGTTTCAACCAATTTAGTTTGGAATTGTTTAATTTTAATATTCCATTTTAAATAAACACTCAGACATTGCTACCTATTAAAAAATTGCTCTTCTTCTTAATTAAAAATGTTTAAATTGAAAAGGTTAAAAATTTCCGTGCCCCCCCCCCCCCCCTCTGGATCCACGCCGCGTCTTTCTATAACTGCGGATTGCTTCAATGAAAAAGTATAAGAAAATAGAAAACTTGCTCTACTTTATGTTTGGATTTCATTCCTTGTATGAATAAGCTTTTGTTTTCAAGAAACACCAAATTTTCAATCAATTTACTACTCATTTTGGCATCCTTGCTTTTAAATATCACGAATATCCAAATTTTCATAAGATATGAAATAAGTCCACGTGGGCAGAGGAGTCAAGGATTCCTTACTGACCCCCCACCCGGTCGTAAAAAGTCCAAGTTTGTCTGCAAGGTGGGGGGGGGGGCAAAGTGATAAAAAATTGTCCACATGGTATATGGGTTTGACAGGAATTATTGTATTTTATTATATTATATATATTTTATGTTATATAAATCATAATTATTATATCATTTTTATTATAAAATCTACTGTTAAAATATGTTCTAAATATTTTAATTAATTCAAATATACACGTAATTAAATTATAGTTGTCATTTATATTATAGGTATTATTTTAATTAATAAAGTTAAAAAATCAGGGCAAAACCATTGCTTATTATTTTTTAGGTTAGGTTTTTTGTGCAATTATTTTTGGATGTAATTTTCACCTATCTATTGCAATAAACTGTGTTCTGTATTTAAGAGGCTTTTATAAATTTATTTCTTCCTGCTCTTTAAATTTTTTTTTCAAGTAGCCAAAATGCCTTTTCCGTTTTTTCTTAGTTTATATGTAATCCGATTTAGCGATGATTTTTAGGGGACTTAAAAATGTTCTTTTTACGATTTGAAAAAAATGTGCTGTCAAACCTGGATTCTGTGATCCGCCAGTTCACGCTGCGGGAGGATGTGTGGTGCTCACTCAAGCGTAACAAAACAGAGAGAGAAAGAAGAAATAAAAAAAACACGAGAGAGGCAAAATAGTTCCGAGACTCTGGATTTAATGTCACGCTCAGTCCCAAAATTGACCGTAAATCCAGGTTTGACTGTATTTAACTGCATCTGTTTTCATTTTTACTTTAGGTTAAAATCTTTTATGTTGGAATATCAATAATAATTGAAGATGAGTTTTTTTAATTACAACAATCTAATTGAATTTTGTTTATTTATCAACTAAACATTTTTTTGTGTCTTTTGGGTTTCGAAATTCATCATCTTTAGATAAATGAGACAGCAACTTGAAAGATAAAGTCAATCATTTTATCTTTAATTCTTACTGCCTCCGCCACGCCACCTTGAACTACATGCTGTACTATTTAATACTTTAAATGTCCTACAGGTAGGGTAAGGGGGGCAGCGCCAATAAGTTAACAGTCAATGTTTTTTTTTAAGTTAATAAGATGTTGAATTGATCCAGTTTTTTCTCATTTCGAGTTCTACATTATATCATATTATATTTCTATAAGTATTAATCACATCAAAAAAACAATGATTTGGTAATTTAATTATTTCTAACATGCTGTATTTCGTCGGCTTTGCCCCTCATCTGAGGGCAAAGCCGTCTGCAGTTTTTTATGAAAATAAAAATATTTAAAGATAAGAAAATATGATGGTTTGCTTCTGTGGTATTTTATGTACTGGAAAAATTACCTTTAAAGATGTCCAACAAGAAGAATAAGTTATTTTGAATAAAAATAGAGATAGTGGTAATATAACCTCTTATTCGTTGACATTTTGCTGGAAACGGAATTTACGCAATGTTTTTACTGTACCAATACAAGAAAACTGCATACCGACCGGATTGATAATAATAATATTCAATAGTTTCTTCCATGTAGCCTACAAGATAAGTTGCTGTTCTACATTGCCGATCATTTATCGACGAAACTTGTGACACGTGTTTCACTTAAGCACTTGTCAATATTATTTTCGTCATGTTTGCCCCCCTGGTCAAGCCTCACTTATTTATGAGATATATTATATTTTGGACTTGAATTACGTGTAATTAATATAATTAGATTGTGCGATATTATTTTATCTATCAAAATATAAAATTTGTATACGATAAGTATGGTCAGCGAAACTTCCATTCTTTCGTGGTAAAAACTGTTTTTTGTATAATTTTTCTCTTGCAAAGTCAATTTTCAAGATTTTCGTTAGTAAAAAAATCTCTGTGATGAAATAGATTTATTTGATGGAGAGTAGAACTAAAATGTTTAAATAAGAGCCATGCTATAAGGAAAATCACCTTTACCCCACTGGTTGGCGCTGCCCCCCTTTACCCTAAATCAAGTTTAGGATGTAAGGAAAATTTTGAAATGTTAGATCAACAATCCTCATTCTTCTAGTTAATTTATCTTAAAGAATAAATGAAGCATCATGATTTGATAGAAGCGATAAAAGTCAGCACATGTTTTATCGCACATTTATCGTGTCAGTACTTCACAAACACATTCAAAAATTAGCTTTCTGTTCTCTATCAATTTATTCACTCAGAATAAATGTATTACATTTTTAAACATTATGCTACTAATGAAATTTCTAATGCTGGCGCATTTTGAACGTACATCTATACCTAACGCCCAGGAGCCATGAATATAAATAAAATAATGTTTAAATAAATAATTTTTTAAATAAACTTAGCAATTTTACTGCGTACTTTCACCAATGCTCAGCCGGTGCGAGTGGGGAACTGCGATGGATTAAAGAATTTTCCACTGGGTAATTGTCCAAGTGCCCAGCTTTAACATCAAAGCATTTTCGTTGATCCAATTAATTCATATAAAGGAAAGTGTTTCTTCCCAAATATATACTTTTTCGTGTACAGTGCGAATCTGATCTCGATTTTTTCCCTACACATGTTTGACATACTTTATTCTATGTAGTAGTATTAGTATCCAAACGTTTTTGGAAAAACGACGTCAAATAACAAAGTAGTACAAGAGCATATGCTCTAAATTTAAACAAAACTTCCAGAAAAACACAATTTTTGGGTTTGCGGATATCAAATCTGATGTAGATTTTTAAACATTAAAAATGGCAGATTCAATATAATGGATATGGATTATTAAAAATGTTCTGACTTTGGTAAGATTGTTGACACTACTTATGTTTTTGGGCTCGCTGAATTAAAATCAGGTGTTGTACTTTTTAAGTTAAAAATGGCGGAGTATTATAAAAGGGCGTCTCCACCCAAAATTCGGTATTTTTTACTTAAAAATATTAAATTTTCTTTTAAAATTGAATTAATTGGTTAAAACTTTAAGAAATTTCTTAAAAAGTTATGATTCTTTGTTTATAATTCAACTATTTTTTTTAAATTTATCTTTTTGGTTAGCAAATTCATCTCGTTCCGTAGAAATTTCACATTTATGGTAAAAAATGCAACTGCCCGTGCATAAATTCCAATTTGGATCTGATCGGGGCCAGATCGGGCAGAATTTGGCCCAAATCAGGCTATCTAGATGGGGCCAGACTCGAAATGAAACGCGATGCCCGAACGGGGCCCAAGCGCTGCGCCCAGAGATAACCATGTCTGGCCCCGATCATGTCCATATGAATTTATTTTTCTTATTCTTAATTAAAAGGGATTCTTAAATAAAATAATATTAAAATCGAATATATCACCTCCTTAACTAAAATTTGAAAATATAAATATCAGGTTATCTAACAGATCGCGATATGAAAAACTTGGAGTATGTCAGACACTTTTTTTAGAGCAAACGGAAAAAGTCAAACGACGCAATATAACAGCCAGCATTTGTGTATGATAAACCATTTAAGTATTTTGCAATATATTTTTGGTTTTCATTTTTTAATTGAAGTTGCTTACAACTTCTATATTGAACTTAATTATAAAAAGTTATTTTGAAATAAGTGGATTATAATATCGCACAGGCTCTTTAAGTTATTTTTACAAAAGCAAATATAAATAAAAAGGTTGTATTTACATTCCGATTGTATAAAATCACCTAAAAATGCGTAAAAATAAATATGTTTATGACACTTTTAATTGATACTTGGGCGATTTGGGGTCAACCCACTTTAGTCTCCGAAATTAATAGAGCGCCATCTACTGGCAAGCTTGGCTGTTAAGCCGGGGTCTAGAGGCGGCCAAATTTAACAACCACAAAATTGTGTGCCCGATCTGGCCCAAATCGGAAATAAGGTAAACATTTGGCAATTTCTGCACGGGTGTTTTCTTCTAAATAGATTTTTTGCAGTTGAAGATTCACCTGTTTCGTAGGAAATTTGTATTTTCAGTTCTAACATTCAACAATTTTATGGTAAATTTTAGTGTTTGGTTGTGCATTTATATATTACATTTATTTATAATAATTGATGACAAGTTTTTTTCTTGGTTACAAATAAATTTGTTAACCGAAAATTTAAGTACATATTTTGTAGAAAATTTAACAGATTGGTTGAAAATAAACTTTTTTTTTATTCGTATTCTTGGTTTCAAAATTCAAAAGTTATTTTAAAAAATTCTTCTTTTCGGTTTGAAAATATAGCAATCTTATTGATTTCTTTTATTTACCAACTAACAATTTTATTGTGAGGAAAGTTCAAATATTATCTTGAACATTTATCTTTTTGGTTTTGAAAATTCATCATCTTTATTAATGAGAGAGCAACTTGAAAGATAAAGGCAACTTAATTTTTTATTCTTACTGCCTCCATTACACAACCTTGAACTATATTTCGTCAGGCGCGGATCTACAATGATGGCGAAACGGCGATTGCCCCCCCCCCCAAGATTTTCTAACTCTCCTCAAATTGGTGTGAGTGTGTGTTGGTGTGTGTGTCAACACAACATGCCTTTATAATTTTCTGATGCCCCCCCCCCCCCCCCCCCCCCCCCCTAGTACAATTCTCTCGATCCGCGCCAGCATTTCATACTTTTCAATAACTCTGAATGTCCTACGGGTAAATTCAGTTTAACAAATAAGGAATGTTTTCCGGTGTAATATCAACAATCCTCATTTTTCCAGTCGAATTATCTTATAGAATAAATGAAGCGTCATGATTTTTTAGAAGCGATAAAAGTCAGCACACGTAGTCATTTATCGCGTGAATTCTTTTACGAACTTATTGTAAAGTTGGCTTTCTGTTTCCTATTATTTTGTCTACTGAGAATAAATGGACATATTTGCTCAAATTGTACTCTTGGCCTTCATGGGATTACTGCATTTTAGACGTAAGTGTTAAAATAATATTCAAATCAATCTATGTATAATAAAAATTCGATACATTCTTGCAAAAGTGCTACAGTTAAAATTATGTTACCCAGATGAAAATACACCACTGGCGCAGTACTGGCCCAGTACAGATTGCCGTAGTATATTTTCAAAATTATAAAAAAAATCATTTAATTATTTTCAGAACCAGTCATTCATCATCATACGGCTGCTCATGTTTCAAATATTATTTATAATTACTAAAGTGTAAATGTCAAACTATTTGTTTAATTTTAACACCCACTATTGCTATACTCTATTTGTAAACATTTAAACGGTCAGCATAGTAGTGCCCCGATCGTACAGCCAACCGTCCACCAGTACTAGGCGCATTGCCTATAATCTGTACTGGTCACCAGTACTCGGCCAGTACTGCGCCAGGGGTGAACTCCGACGGACCACGGATTTTTCCACTAGGTAATTCTTAAAGTTCCCAGCTTTAACATTAAAGCACTTTGGTTGTTCTAATGGGTTCCTGTAAAGCAAAGTGTTTTATATACTTTTTTCTGTGCAATGCGAAACGTACTTATTTATTTATTTGGTCAAATTATTTACTGTTTGAATTAAAATTTCGACTATAAGTTATATACAATTACAACACAAGAAACAATCCACTCTGTGTAGTAGTATTAGTATACAAATATTTTGGAAAAAACTATAACAATAAGACTTCCGGAAAAACACATTTCTTTACCTTGAACGAGGCTTAAGTTATTGTTCACATGATGACGCCCTAATTCAGATTTCTAATTTAAATTAATTTCAAGAAACTGATATACTCTTTGTCTCTTATTCTAATTATACACTGATACTGACAGAAATATTTAGATAAAAAACAGTTAATGCTAAAAAAAATAGCTATTTTGGCATCATGGCACATACATGGGCCCTTTCAAAAGACAATGATTGAAGGTGATCCCATTTAATTGTACTTGATTTATTGGGCCAAATTTTCCAAATTCAAAATAGCGTATCCAATATGGTGGTCGCTAATTAAAAGTGTTTGGACCTTAATAAAATTGATACTAATTAAGTTTTTGGATTCCTTGATTTTAAATATGATGTTAATTTTTTTAATTCGAACTGGCGGATTCAATATGGCAGAGACCAAGTATTAAAAATATTCGGAACATGACAAAATCGATGATAATTAGGTTTTTGTGGTCGCGGATATCAAATCTGATGTTAATTTTTTTTAATTGAAAGTGGCGAATTCAATATAGTGGACATGAATTATTTAAAATGTTCAGACTTTGGTAAGATTGGTGATACTACTTATGTTTTTGGGGTCGCTGAATTGAAATCAGGTGCTGGATGTAAAAAATTAAAAATGGCGGATCCAATGTGGCAAACCAAAATGATCAAAACGATTTAGAACTTTCTCGGAGTGTCTATATTTATGTTTTTTCAGTCGTTAAACTAAAAATGTAATTGTTAATTTTTCCTTTTTTTAATAAATCATGTCCGCCATATTGAATGGCCCAATTTGAATTATAAAGATGCAAAAGCAGATTTTGATTCAGCGATTCCAAAAACATAAGTAGTTTCACCAATCTTATCAAGGTCCGAACATTTATGATAATTCGTGCCCGCCATATTGAATGCGCAATTTAAAAAGTTTTAAATCCGACATCGGATTTGAAATCCGCGTCTCCAAAAACCTACGTATTAATAATTGAACGACCGGCACAGTACCGTGCCAGTTTTATTGCAGCATAAATACCAGAAATGGCTGTTAGTACTGTGCCAACCATCGGTATAGTACTGGCTTAGTACTGACTGTCATTACTGGTAGAAAAATGAAGCAAGAATTCCGCAAACGGTTGGCGCCATACTGTTTCACAACTGGCCATGTACTGACCGTCACGACTGGTGAAATACCGTCACAGGAGTTCCCCCAACGGTTGGCGTGATACAGGTATACTACTGGCGCAGTACTGAACGTATTACTGGTCAAATACTTACACAAGAGTTCAATCAACGGTTGGCATCATCTGGTGTACTACTGGCTTGGGAGTAATATGCACTACTTGTGAAATGCCGCCATCAGCGTTTCGCTAGCGATTGGACTACTACTAGTCACATACCAACTTTAAGTGCTCATTGACAACCGACATAAGTGTACAGCCAGTTGTTGCCTTGATACTGGGTCTACTATTGGTGCAGCACGGATACGTGTTAATGGTCAAATACTGACACAGGAGTTCAAACAACGTTTGGCAAAATAGTGGTGTACTAGCAATAGTACTAGTGGTCTATGAAGTAATATGCACCACTGGTGAAATGTTGGTATCGGCGTTTCGCCAGCGATTGGCGTACTACTGGCCACATTATTTTTGACACTGATACTGGTATTGATACTAATATCGCCGCATTAAATCAAGACCCCTTACTTTAGAAGGCAATAACTCCGCAGAAAAAAATGTCAAGAGGTTCGCATAAGAACCACACGAATCCGCTAAGTTTTCTTAATGAAATGCTGTTTCTCTAATTTGCGTAAAAAAATTTTGTTCCGAGGTAATTAGCAAAATACAAGTAAAAATGCGGTCGCGAGGCCCATTGTTGAGACACGTTAACTTTCAAATGACCCCAGAGCTAAGAATATGTTGGAAAAATTTTGAAAAAAAATCTGGAGTGTCCTACAATATGTTCAGAATCCAGTAGAGACCTTAAAATTTTAAAATATTTTAAAATGTCAGTTTTGCTAGGATTTTTGTAGAATGTTTTTATTTAGGGATTGAATAGACCTATCGCGCTGTTTAATGGCTTAAAATGTGTAGTGATGTACCCTGATTTATATTTCGAACACAAAACTGAATAAAAATTTTAATTTCGCGATTAAAGTTGCTACTGTCTATAATTTTTATGAAAATTGTAGTATTTGTTCTTGTAGGTGTTGAAAGAAAAACTCTAACTTGATTTTTGAATAATTCCCAGAAATGACAGGATACTCAAAATTGAAAAATTTGGTCTTTTTCTTTAAACTTTCATAACTTTTGTGATTTTAATACTATTAAGGTTTATTTTTTTGAATATTCGTAATATGGTGCAGTTCTGAACAAAAATTTCTTAAAACAGAAAATGTCAAAACCTTCTTGAATTTTTCAAAAATGAATTTGTAAATTGAATTATTTAGAGGATAGTGGAAGCTATCTATATATTTTTTTAATTGGGTACTTCTTCAGAAATTCAGTTTAAACATTCGTTTTTGAAAAATTCAAGAAGGTTTTGACATTTTTTGTTTCAAGAAATTTTTGATCAGAACTGCAGCATATTGCGAATATTAAAAAAAATACAACTTAATAAAATTAAAATCACAAAAGTTATTAGAGTTCAAAGAAAAAGGGCCAAATTTTTCAACTTTGAGTATCCTGTCATTTCTGGGAATTATTCAAATACCATGTCAAGGTTTTTATTTTAACACCTACGAGAACAAATACTACAATTTTCATAAAAATTACAAACGAAAGCTTAAGTTCTTCACATGATTTGACATGAAATTGCACCCATATAATATATAAGTAATAATAATTATTAGAATTATAGCACAAATGTATATGAAAATAATTGTTCATAAACGGCAATTGCTAACAAAATTTTACAATCACGTATCTTTGTAGAATAATAATTATTCCTTTTACATATATTGCAATAGCGAATTAACAGCCTAATAATTACAAAATTATATTACAATACCGAAATAAGTGTACTATATTAAATAAACAAAATACAAGATAATTCGTGTGCAAGCTTGATACTGTATTATATTATGAAAATTTTGTATCAGAAGAGAAGGGCGTAGTCCGCCTCAAAGCTTTGAGACGGCCCTGCTGAGCGAGCAGCAGCTGTGGGAAAGTCTGGAGAAAACGGCTGCCTGCCGCTGAGAAGTATGACGGACCTTTTTTTTCTACACTTTTTTCTACGCCTGTGCCACGCGCCTCGCCTCATTAAACTCCGAATTATTCTGAGCGACTTTAATCGCGAAATTAAAATTTGTATTCAGTTTTGTGGTCGAAATATAAATCAGGGTACATTACTTCACATTTTAAGCCATTAAACAGGGCGATAGCTCTATTCAATCCCTAAATAAAACATTCAACAAAAATCCTTGCAAAACGGACATTTTTAAATATTATAAAATTTTAAGGTCTCTACTGGATTCTGAACATGTTGTAGGACACTTCAGATTTTTTTCAAAATTTTTCCAACATATTCTTAGCTCTGGGGTCATGTGAAATTTAACGTGTCTCAACAATGGCTATTGTCTCAACAATGCCTATCTTCATCAATCCTTTATCGATCGTCGTGGGCGAAGGAGGGGAGAAAGCGAAGAAAGCACGCTCAGAGCTTCGTTGATCGCAGTTTCGACGGGCTTTGAATTTCTAAAATTTTATATGTGTATTCTATGTGTTAGGGTGCCTTAATTTAAGGAGATATTGCTGAGAATGGTAAGTGAACAAACATTTTAGTGTAAAAATGTTGGGAAACTTGTATTTCGAGTTGAGCATCGTGAACAGTCAGTCGCAAATTGAATTTATTAGGTTATGTTTTTGTACGTTTGAGTATTTATTTGCAACTCGTGTCAACTTAATTTCGCGTGTAAATTATTATTGTGTTTTAAGTCAATTTTTCCAAATAAAAAATAAAAAAATTAACCTAAACTGTTTTTTTCTCATCATTGTCTTTCTTCTTATTTGCCACTTATCGATCGACTTCTTCGATTGCGCAGCTTCAACCGGCTTACACTGGCTAAGAATTATTTCAGCTTTCGCCATCAACAAGGTTCCTGTGTTTTGATGAAACAAGATATCTTTGAGGTGAGTAATTAATCAAATTATTTAGTGTAAACATTTTTCGAAATTAGTATTCTTTGTATCGAATATCGATAATTAAAACCCATACTATAAATCTAATTTTAGAAATAAAAACAATAGAAACTCAAACGTACGGTAACATCTGAAAATTGAGAAATTCTTAGTCGGTCGAAGCTGCGATCAAAGAAGCTCTGAGCGTGCTTTCTTCATTTTCTTCCCTCCTTTATTCTCGTCGATCGATAAAGAAACACTAGTACTACATAGACGCTTTACGCAATACTCTGGCTCTTTCTATCTGCGCGATTTACTGTGAAAAAAAGAGCCAGATTATTGCTTTTGACGCCGAACGTAACCGAAAACGCGTCCATGTAGAACTATAATGGAAGCGATGAAGATAGTCAACCCACGTGGCGAGGCGTCTTGTCGTTGCGGTATCGTATGCAAGTACTGCGCCAGTAGTAGACCCAGTATCAAGACAACCACTGGCCAGTAGTGCGCCAATCGCTGGTAAAGTGCTGATTCCGGTATTTCACTAGTATTACATATTACTCCTAAGTCAGCAGTACACCGTTTTTTTTATAGAAGGGGAAATCTTGGATAAGACACCCATACTATCAATTGTCTACAAGCATGTAGGCAATTCTTAGTATGGGTAGTGTCAGATTTTTACTGACTAAAACCCCTTCTCCCGCCAACCCATGTTCCCGGAATCCGCTTTCGCATTACCTCAGGAACGTGGGCATAAGGCCAATAAGCGTGCATCGGTTCTCCACTTACTTGCCTACTTGGGATTCTGTCTTTATTGGCAGTTATCATCCCTCCAGGGGCACGCGTTGTCCTCGGCAGAAGAGACTAATGTCTCATATAGGGCTCGCCGACCTTCGACCCCGGTTGGAAATCATTTATCCTGCAACAAAATTGTACAATTCTCTACTGCTTAATAAATTAATGTCAAACCATCACTGCTGATTGCTAAGCAGCCTCAATTTTTCTTCTTTCTTCTGCCGTAGGACAGAATCGCCATACGAAGCCACAGCTTCCCAGTTTTCTTGGTTGCTTAACATCAGCGCTATAGTGTTTTCAGGTGTGAACACACTCCCCAGGGAACATTCTAAGGCATGCTTTTTGATAGCCCATCTGTCGCACTCGAAGAATGTATATTCTACATTGTCCCCTTGTTTGGGACAGTAGTCACAATACTGACTGTCCTTTCTATTTCATCTATGTAAGAAAGCATTGAAGTGTCGGTGTCCCGAGCGGAATTGGGTTAGGTAAAAATTCACCTTACCGTGCTTCGTTTCGAATCACGGAGACACCTCTACAATTAGACGCGCTGTCCACCTACCTCTATTTTTGGTCAACCAGCAGCATTGCCAGTCCTCTAGAGCTCTTATTCTGTCGTGTACCTTGATCCCTGGACGATCTTCTTCCACTTGGGATCTTTTGAATGTCCTTTTTCTTTCCTTTGCGAGAAGGAAAATGGGGATAACTCCCGTCACAACCATCACAGCCGGAGCCGAGACAGTGCGGTACGCACTAGCAATTCGCATAGCACAATGTCGTTGTACCGAGACCATTCTGTTGTTATATTTTTTCACCTCCAGTGCACCAGGCCATATCTCTGTTCCGTAGAGGAGGAATGAATGAGCAACACTCATTAAAATCCTTCTCTTGCTAGCTCTAGGACCCTTGAGGCTAGACATAAGCCTAGATAGTTTAGCCACTATCACGCTGGCTTTATCTGCTGCCTTCTGGATCTGTCGTCAATGCGTAAACTTCTGGTCCACAGTTTCAGCTAAATATCGGACTGCTTTGGAAGCCAAAACCGACTCACCTTTAATGTCAAAACTTAGAATTTCATCATAATGTCTCTGCCGCGTAAGGACAACAACCTCCGTCTTGTTTGCAGCTAACGAGAGCCCGTGGTCTTTAAGTCAGTTGTTCATGAGGAAAATGACATGAGCTACTCTCCGCTGGGCTTGTTCTATGTTCCTTGCCAAAACCATGGCAGCAAGGTCATCTGCAAAGCCAATCAATTTGGGCCATTCTGGCAGCACAATTTCCAAAACCCCATTGTAAAACACATTCCAGAGATCTGGACCTAGCGCAGTCCCCTGAGCCATTCCTGCAGTGATTTTTCGACTCTACTGTCCATCAGTAGAGTCATATAATAGCCGCCTATCGTACAAGTAATCACTAATCACCCTTCCTAGATAAGCCGGCACCCTGAAACGCTGCTCTAGTGTAAGCAGGATGTCAACCCATCTCGCTGAGTTGAAAGCATTCTTAACATCTAAGGTGACCAGCACACAGGAGGTTCTTGACCTGTGGTTGACCCAGCCATGCCTTCTAAGTCATTGATATGACCTCCGTGATTGCGCTAATCGTGGAGTGGTTCGTGCAGAAACCATGCTGGTTCTCCGATAGTCCGCCTGCTTCTTCTATAGAATTCCGTAAACGATCCCGAATGAGTTTCTCAAAAACCTTTCCTGCGTTGTCTGACATGCAGAGTGGTCTAAATGATGAGGGCGTGGTGGGCTGACCCTTGCCCTTATCAAGCAACACCAACCTCTGCATCTTCCATCTCTTTGTAAATATGCCAGCAAGTAAACATGCATTATACATGTTTAGGAGCACAAATGTATTCTCATTTCCAATAACTTTTAGTATTTCCGATGGTATGTCATCTGGGCCTAGCGCCTTTCTATTGCCCATGGAAGACAACACACTGCAGAGTTCATCGATGATAAATAGATGTATTTCATCTGCTACTACCGGTATCGGATGACGCTCCCTCTCCGAATTTTCTGAAAAGAGTGCACCCACTATTACTTCCATTGCTACGGGATCCTGTGGTGGTTCTGGAGCCTGGTATTCAAGGCTGCAAATAACGATTTTGTACCCGGGACCCGACACGTCCTTATCAACCTCATCAAGCAACGTGACCCAACCTTGCCTTTTGCTGACTTTAATGGCTCTATTTAGCGTTTTCTTGGCCTTAAGGTAGTTCATCTCTGCCTCACGCACGCCAGCGCGACCTCTCTTACGCTGGGCCTTCCTGCGGTTTATCAGAGCGTCTCTGCGTAGATCAGCAATGTTGTCGTTTGACCAATAATTCACTTCTGAATGCCGGTGCCCTGACTTTCTACGCATTGACCTGTCACATGACTTCTTGACTAGGCCCATAGTCCGTTCAACAACATTTTCAGCCTGTTTCCTCGTAGTCTTATGAGGGCGCACAGCCTCCATAGTAAGACCACCCGCACTGGCCAGCACTTCAAGAACCGCCAGTCGACTAAGCTTAGCTGCGTTCCACCCCCGGATCCTCACAGAACCAACAAGACTGCATGTTCCATCAGAATTTGACCAACCCAGAACTTGACGTACTGGTGACCGCTCCAAGAAAGTTCCTCAAGGACATGCCAACCATGTATTGAGTCAGCTACACCCGAAGATGCCAGCGTGATGTCAATAATGGTTCCTCGGCACCCACAGCGTCTATATGTTGAGACCGTACCCGTATTGAGTGTCGTTAGATCCAGCCTAGATAACATCTCAACCACCCTATGTCCCCGGTTGCAAGTCCACGACATGCCCCATTCAAGTGCTTTAGCCTTGAAATCACCTGCAACAATGACTTCTCCGTCCAACTCCTGAATTGCATCCTCAAGACCATCCAGTTTCCTGCAGAACTCATCAATTCCCTCTTTCGGCGAGAGATAAACGCTTACGTATCTTGTGTGTCCACATCTCACCCATACATAGCCATCGCCCTTGCCAGTCTCAGCTACTGAAAAAATGAATGAATTTTTCACCCAGATTGCTGCGTACCAGTGTTATCTGCATACCAGTTTCCCCCACCTATACCGCAGTATTGCTCTGAGATAATGAGCAGATCAGCCTTATGTTCTACCGCTATCGGAGTCAGTAGATCAGAGGCAAGTCTGCTCCTACCCAAGTTGCCCTGTATAATGACCACCATTAGTGTTTAATCCCACTATGCTCTTTATACACCAAGCACCTAAAGAAAATAAAAAAAATGCAATGCTTCAATTGCTACCTAAGCGCTCCTTGCATAAATAACAATTATGTTCCTCCTTGTAAGACGGGGACATATGCCCCTCCTTACCATACTTCCAACACGATTTCGATCAGTCCTTCTCCTTTCAGGATACCGCAATATGGCTAAAGCCATGGCAGCGAAAGCAGCGCGTTACTACAAACCTGCGTCTTATTCTACAACTAAACCACCCAATTTGGACAGGTCTCAACTCGTCAAGCTTCTTAGCGTTGAATTCATCGCTATTAATGAAAGCCACCCTAGTGCCCCATCGACTTGGTTTCGATAAGTTAATTTTAATTTCCCTACTATTCACTAGCCCAGGTAATTTCTCTAGGGCCTCCCTAACCTCCTGCTCGTCAGTTGCTGCAGCCAAATCCCTTATGTCCAGGCTGGCTTTCGGGACAAGTTGCCGTACCTGCCTATCCTGTCCTACAGCTACTGTTAGGGCCTCACTAAACATATTCCTGGCCTCCACACTTGTACCCATTTCGAACAGTACCTCACCGTTTCTCGTCTCCCTAATTCCTTTAACTGTAACCCCCATTTGATCAGGATTGACGGTATTGCGGATCGCTTTTAAAACGTCCGCATATTTTTTTCCAGTAGCAGGTTTAATAATAACTGCATCAGAACGTGCATGCGTCTTTTTCATCCCAGATGATTGGGAGGATCGTACTGCAGCTTTCATACCCTCTACTCTTACACTAAATTCACCGTTGGCTGGAAGCTGATTCCTACGGTTCCGCCTCCTTGCTCCGTCCATTTGTTGGATACTTCCGCAAGTTGCATCTTATTGATGGTCGCGGAGCCGAGCTTTCGCCAGGATCTGAGAAGTTCGGAATTAGCTCAAGGTACAGGTGGATGCTTCTAAGCCATCTCTAATTCTCCGGTCTATATTTGGCCTGTCCTCGCAATATTTCTTCATTTCATTAATGGTAGCTGTAAGCTTGCGCAAAAGCGCACTTAGGGCCGTCTTATGGTTTGTCTCCGTTTTATGTTCTTCATCCTGCTGAAGATTGCTTCTTTGGCTCCCCCCCAAAATCCTTGGAGCCGGCACCGACCATCGGGGCTTTAACCCGATCGGAATCGGTGGAGAGATCTAACCTCTCTTGGGGTATTGTGTTACTAAGAAGCTGGTCCATAATCGGTTTCTTATCCGGGGTCCTTCCCCTAGCTGCTTTTTGTCCACCCCGGGATATTTGATTTCCCCGGTACCACCCATATCTGTGAAGCGTTCCCCTATTCGCAACCTGGGGAGGCCCCCGATAGAGGACCAGCAACCTCACACGGGAGTAGTACACCGTTGTAATGCCAACCGTGGGTTGAACTCTTGTGTCAGTATTTAACCAGTAATACGTATCAGTACCACGACAGTAGTGGACACAGTATCAAGCCAACCACTGGCCGAATTCTTATGTCGGTTTTTAATCAGAACTTGATAGTAAAAATAAATACTTAAAGTTATATTCCACTTAATTTCAAATTTGACTTGAATTAAGGAAGTACCTGAATTTAAGTGTGCAAACTATCTTGAATAAAGCACTAATTTATCTTAAATAAGAGAAATCAGCATTTTTCTACTGGAATAAAGTAAAGTATGCTCCTAAATTTCAATATTCAGTTCTGAATGTAAGTTGAAGGCAACCTGAAATAACCTGTAAGGCATTTGTCACCTAAAATAAAGGAATATACCTTCCTGAATTTCAGGTTCGTACTACCTTGCATGACGTTACAGAACGCTTGCGCTACTATACAGCTCGTGGCCATTTATTCTAGTCGCATTATATTCCAATACTCCATATAGCGTTGGTCAGTGTCGGCTATGATACTATGTTTCCATAATTCGTGGAGTTTTAGTTTCACGGATTTAAAAAAGTGCTGCAGTAAAATCAGTTCCAGTTTTTAGCCAATATTTGGATTATTACACCCATAAAAATAATTAAATTATTACACAACTTTTTACTTCGCAACGTGAGTGCCCTTTCAATACATCGGGGAACGCGGTTGTCTGAAGATTTTGGATCACACCTGCCCCCAATATACCGTTTTTTTTTTCATTTTTCCTACTTTTCCAATATTTTTTTTAACTTGTGAAACCAACTTGTATATTTTCTAAAATGAATAAGTACTATATAAAAACAGCTGAGGAGTGTCGGTAAGGCGTGAGAAATTCCTGGTTTTTAGTTAGAATATTACCCTTAATTTCAGTTAGGATAGTATATTAACGTAAGGTTACAGTAGCTTTCAGTATACATATATTCTTAATTGAAGAGCGAGCAAACCTGAATTTCAAATAGTCCCGACCTGAATTTAAGGAATCTAATACCCTTAATTTAATGCTCAGACGTAATTCTTAATTTCAGATTGCTTATGCTTCTTTTTGCGACACCTTAAAATAAGCCAAATTTTTTACTTAAATTAAGTACTTTTTTTGCTGTGTTAAAGTTGGTATGTGAGAAGTAGTACACCAATCGCTGGTGAAACGCCGCTACTAGTATCTCACCAGTAATGCATATTACTTTTAAGCCAGTAGTATATTAGTATCACGCCAACCGTTGACGAAACTCCTGCATCGATATTTTATCGGTGGTGACGGTCAGTACTGAGCCAGTTGTAAACCAGTACTATGCCGATAGTTGGTACAGTACTAACACTCAATACTGGTATTTTTTATGTATTACAACTGGCGCGGTACTGCGCCGGTCATGAACTCTGGCTAATATCCTACTTTTTCCCTGGGTAACGGGGATTCGGACACTTTGATGGAAAAAAGTATGCGATGAACTTTAACTTTGAGAAAACTTTAGGCGAACCGTTTTTTCTACGATGCTTGAACACAACTTTCCAACAGTTTCAGTTTAAGCGGGTTATTAATATTGTAACTATCGACGATTTCATAAAAAACATAACAGACGCTAATCGATTATAATACATACATTTTTTTACTAACTTATTATATGCTCTTATTTTTTAAATCGTTATTAACATTAAACAAATTTCTAATTTTTCGCGTTTGCAATCAATCAAAGTGACTTTTGTTTTTGCAAGAATCGACACGTATTCACAAAAATGTAAAAACGCTGCGAAGAAAAAAGTTGTGATGAAAAATTAAATCATACTAATTCTTATGTCCTTGTTTTTATAATATTTTTTAAATCTCAATTTTGTTTTTTACGATTTAAAAAAAAATCTGCTTGTTCTATATAAAAATGATTAATAACAAATTTATAGATCTTTTTAGGCGAACAACTTTTGTCAGTTAATTTTAGTTCGTACCTCGTGTCGTTTTTTCAAAAAAATTGAATTTTTTTAATGTTGTTTTTCACGTCCTAGAACAAAAACTACGCGTCCTGTAGAAAAGTGATTTATGACAAATTTTTATATATTTTCAGCGCGCGCAATTTCAGCCTATTCCCTTTTTTCGTATCTTGCATAGTTTTACCATAAAATAGAATTTTTGGATTTTTCATTATTTTGATTACGATCAAATTTTGAATTTTTAACTTTCAGACCAAATTAAAAAAGTTGTTATAATAATCTTGTAGGACTATGAATAACCGTACATACGGATTTAATTGAATTATTTTCTCAGAGATATTCCTACGAAATTCACTCGCGTTTACCAGTGACTGAAATACATTTGGAAAAAATCGCCAAGACCCAAGAATAAAAATGGGATGTATAGCGAATAATAAAATTTCAAAACTAATCAAATTCCCAAATAGTGTATAATAATATCGAATTGAAAAATTCCCAAATAATAAAATTGTTTATGAATCAATACTATTAATATATTAAAAATATGATAAAATGTTTTTATCAAATAAATTTTTGTTAAATATTTAAAGTGTTACAAAATTATAGTTTGAATTTAAAATTAAAATAATTCTACAAAAAATGTATGAACAAATTAATGTGAAAACATGTGCGCCTCAAACGGAAAAAATTTCTCCCTGAATATTCTTTGAACCTAATAACATTTTCTAATTAAACTAAACAGGATTAAAATCAGCATTAATTTATCTCAAAGTTTAAAGAAAAAAATTTTTAATTAACAATTCGATTTTTCAGAAGATTTTTAGTAAAAAAAAAACTACGTACATTTTCAACTGAAATATTTTTTTTTCATAAATATATTTTTTTCAATTTTTGTTATTTTAAATTTAGACAGTAATTTTTTTAAACTTTAAACGTTAAGAAAGTTTTTCTTTCGTATAAATATTTGATTATTTCATTTTTACAAAATTGTCAAAGACCAATTTTCTTAGCACTGGTTTACCTCGAAATTTCTTCCTATTTTTTTTTACATTTTACATGTGATGTCCTATATATATATATATAGTTCCCCCACTCTGACACCGCGTACCGCATCCAGGTTTATAATATCTTTAATAAGGATCAACAATAGTTACAATATTTTCGTGATTCCGTTTTTTGTTATTAAATATAAGTGAACGATTGCTATTTTTATGTGTTTCATCGACTTTATCCAATCCGTCATTTTTAATTTTATAAATTGAACACCAGATTGGAAATCAGCTACCCTCAAAATATAACTGCTACCCATTTTATGAAAATCCAACTGCAGATTTCGATGCAGCGACCCCAAAAACGTTAACCCTGCCAATATAACGTGATTCTACAGTGTTTTTTTCTCCAAAACATTTTTGTCACGATAAGTATTTCTTCTATTGACAGTGAAAGTGTTAAATAAAAAATCACGTTAAAAGTAACATATACTTACAGCATAATATTTGCATTTTTGAAACAAAATTTATTTCGCAAGATATCCCAGATAACAATCGTGCGACGCACGCTTCAAGCTGGCTTGCGACTCGCACGATGCGACCCATATAGCAAGCAAATGGCAAGCACATTTCACGATTAAGTGACGGTTAAGTGTGTGCGTGCAAAATGAGGCTCATTCAGCCTATTAATATTTTGTATTGAGAGAATTCGATTCAGTTGAATCAAATTAATATTTTTTTAAAAATAAATTATGTACTTACCTTATTTCAAATTATATTTGTACCTGCGCTTTGTACATGCGCAAACGTTAAACTTCACGGTTCCCCGGACATCGTTGCCAACCTTGGCGTCAGGCAGGTTATGTGAGCGTCAATTTGTGGTGTAGGAGTCATGCTTTTGCAGTAGAAAATTGCACCGAAGGCTATAACGTATGTTAAAGTTATTTGTCTGTTAATGTAATTTGCAAAGTTTATTTGTAACAATATTATGCCATTTAGTTGCTTCAGACAATAATAAACATCATTTTGTGCAATTATAAGTGTTTTTAAAAGAAAATACGAAATTTTTGGCGAAATGGAATACCTTCGATATTGTGGTTATGTTCATTTCATCAGTTCACAAATTTCTCGAATTCACACTGGGGTGTCGGTAATTGATTTTTGAGGTTCGGAAATCCAAAATCACTTAAAAAGATATTAAATATTAAAGATAAAAAAGACGTTTAATTCCTTAATGACTTCCTTCTGTTGGGTGTCGTTCACTGAGAGATACGTATGTCGTTTACTAGTTTTGAAGGTACACGGAGAAAACGATATCGCAAGAATTGCAATATTATACAGTAATTTATGCGCTATATATTGCAATGATTACATTATAATAGCGTAAAATCGTGATATCGTACATTATAAGATTTTACATTATATTATTATACATACGAGGGTTTTAGTAGTAACCAAACGATTTTAGTGCATTATAATATCTCAAAAAGTTCCGGAACCTGCTCGTACGTTATCATATTGCGCTTTATTTCAAAACAGAGGTTTTGCGATATCATTGTGCGAAATATTTTGCTCCGTGTACAATAAGAATATTTTAAATCCATTGAATCTACACAAATGTTAGACTAATATTTATTTAATTATATTTAAAAACATAATCACAGCAAAAAAATCACTAAAATTGTAACATTTACAACATTTAAAAAACTAAACTTAAGATTGTAAGCTGAAAAACACCCGTTATGAAAAAGAACAAAGTTAATTTTTGAAAACCCTACAAGATTAATATAACAACTTTTGGAATTTTCTTGAAAAGTCTAAAGTTCGAATTTGGACACACAAAACAGAATAGAAAATTAGAAGGGATACACTTCATCGGCACGCGTGCGCCTCGCACTTCATCGGTACGTGTGCATCTCGCAGCTCATCGGCACGCGTGCGTCTGTTTGTTGACCTGCGTGACGGTTTATTCGCACTCGTGCCTGCACCTTGCAAGCATATTGTTATCTGGGATAAAAAAATCTGTTTCTGTAAATTTGACAACTTTACAGTGTATGTTAATTCAAATCCAATTATTGACCTGGAATTTTTTTTAATTACTGAAATTATAATATTACAGTCCGCTCTCTGAATAGTGCCGTTTTTCAGAGTGCCGTATGGGATTAATGCTTTATAGTATATATAATAATTAATTAAATACTTACCGAGCCAATGCTTGTAGAAAAACGACTCATTTTGGTAGGCTCAAAATAAAAAAAAAAAATACACACATATAAACTTCGTATTTACGGGGTCAAGAAAAGGAAACTGACGAGCCGCATTATTCAGAGAGCGGACTATACTACTAAAATTAACGTAAATTTTTGGAATTTTTTCAGATTCTCTATAAATTCAAGAGCTCTAGTGTTTCAGAATCCAGCAGTTATATTTTTTTAGGATTATGTCGATTTATTTTAAAAAATAAGGTATCCGTTGATTTCAGAACTTCAAAAGGCATATCGAAAAACTACTACCAAAGAAACATTTTTAATTTCATGAATACATCGTTTTTTTTACCCGTTCAGAATTTTTTAAATTTCAGAATACTAGTGTAGAGAACATTCATAAATGTCAATTTTTTGTTTCAAAATTAGGAGCAGATGCACAATACCCTGGAAACAAAATAGGTCTAACAATGAATGATGAATGTTCTTATATGGCAGATATCCGAGGAACACGCGAAATACCCTCATGGATTCAAGAAACCCGAATAAACGAAGCACCTCCTCCCGAGCTGCAATTTTATATATGCTTGAAGACTATCCTATTCAGAGGTGTTATCAACGGGGAACCTATACGTCGCAATCATAATGATCTTAAGCATACTCCAAGGAGCGCTTCGATACACATCAAATCATTTTTCTTCTTTAGCGATTTTTTCATAACTGATGGCACTTTTGAAGCGTACGCTCCAGAACATCTCCGAAGCTGGTTTCCAACTTCCTCAGTACCAGCCAGAAATCACATATATATAACAGTACCAGGAGGTAAGAAGTATAGGGCACATTTAAAGCCACAATTTTTCACAAAATCTAAAAATAGAATTAGCAATCTTTGGCCTGCAATGGTCGATCGGACGCATCAAAATACATCTCCGCCACATCCAAATCATGGAGAGTTCAGCAATGCTGTAGCCAGTACAACTAAAGTGTGAATCTAACGCTAATTTCAGTATACGATATACCTGCGCACATCTATTTAACTTTCCTACATATTTTTAATTATCCTTCACTATTGTTCACGAGGGGCGGCGACGAGGGTTTTAGCAAAAATCCACGTGGACGCATGTTCTCCTAGAACCGCGGATTCCCTTAAAGAATAAATACAAGTAAATAAAAAACTTGAACTAATTTTAGTTTAACTTTATTGCTTGTATCCACAAGCTTTTGTTCTTAAGAAAAATCGAAATTTAACCGCCGCTTTTGGCTTCCTTGCTTTTGAAGACTAGAACTGAATATCCAAACTTTCATAATATATTGAATATGTCCACATGGACAGAGAAGCCAGGACCCTCTCCTCCCCCGGTCGTTAAAAGTCCCAGTCGGGGCAAAGTGATACAAAATTTTCCACAAGGTAGCATTTGTTTCTGAAATAATACATAACAAAAAGCATTTTTTCCTTGTTCATATAGATAAGCATTTGTTTTAGTTCAAGGAGATTTGTTCCAACTTCTTTTGGAAAATGATATCGCGTAAATGGCAGCGGATGATATAGCGGCGATTTCACGTCGTATGTTGTCTTTTAATAGAGCTAGAGTTCTTGGCTTGTTGACGTATACCTTAGACTTCAAATATCACCACAAAAAAAATTTGGTGCCGTTAAATTGGGTGATCTGGGTAGCTAGTCATAATCGCCATTTTTCTATATGAGTCGTCCTGGGAACAATGATTTCAATAAGTTAATGGTTTCTCGAGCTGTGTGGAATGTGGCGCCATCTTGCTGAAACCAGTAGCCTACCATATCATTTTCACGAAGAATGGGCATCACAAAATTTATAACGCTCGATAACGCTCGGCATTAACGGTTACGGTAGCTCCATCATCGTTTTCGAAGAAATAAGGTCCGATGATCATACCCGCACAAACACCGCACCAAACTGTAACTCTTTGGTCGTAAAACGGCTGTTCTTCAATTAATTGAGGATTTTCGGTGGCAAAAATCGACAATTTTGCTTGTTTACGGCTCCATTCAACGAGAAATGTGACTCGTCTGACATGATGATTTTTCGCCAAAAGTCAAGCTCGTTTTCAGCATAATTAAGGCGGCGCGGATAATCATTTAGGTTAAGTTTTTGTCCCCCCTGGCACACCGAAGGAACCGAATGGGGCCTCTACAAAGTACTCGTAAAGACCCTGTTGGGTCCCCATTTGGTTCCTTTTTAAAAAACTCGAAAAAACAGCAAAATCAACTTTTAGATTGTTGAAATTCGGATTCTACGTTCAAATTCCCTATAGAAGGTCACGGAATAATCGCAATAGTTTTTTTTACAACGGTTAAAAGTTTTAAAATATATAAGACGTATAACGCCTGTTGACTGCTACACTTCAAACGCATCGCCTGTAAGTAGCAGTCTAAAGGCGTTATACGTCTTATTCTTTTTTTAACTTTTTACCGTTCTAAAAAAAAACTATTGCGATTATTCCGTGACCTTCTATAGGGAATTTTAACGTAGAATCCGAATTTCAACAATTTAAAAGTTGATTTTTCTGTTTTTTTGTGTTTTTTTAAAAGGAACCGAATGGGGACCCAATAGGGTTTTTACGGGTACTTTGTGAAGGCTGCATTCGGTTCCTTCGGTCCGCCAGGGCCATTTGAATTTTGTATAGAAACATCTTCAAATCGCAGCGAATTATGCGTCGGAGAGTGGTCCGAGCGATGCCCATTTCCTGAGAACGGCGATAACTCGATGTCGTTGGCTTCTCCTCAATACTGCGTCGTACGGCTTCGATATTTTCATCGGAACTCCTTGTTCGTTGTCTGAATAAGTGCCTGTCGTTAACAAGCCTACCGGAGCTCGAAACTTTAGCGTATAAACGCCTTATAGTGTTATCACCTAGAGCATTTTTAACTTAATTTTTTTTTACGAAATGCACGTTTAGTATTCACAATTAAAAAGTTATTTTGAATGTATATCTGAACAATTTCAGCGCGTTCTTTTAGAGTGTACTGCTCCATGGTAAAAATCTCTTTCGACTGAAGTTTCAAACGCGGCATAACATTAATTGATATGACAACCCTGCCAAAAGTTACAGGGTTGCAAGATTCTTCCACTTTAAATGGCCTACTGTGTATATGGGTTTCAAACGAAATATTGTATTGTATTATATTATTTATATTATATGTTATATAAATCATTATCATATTATGACTAATGCAAAATGTATTGTTAAAATTTGTACTCAACATTACACTATTAGTATAATCAATAAACATAGGATATAGTACCGTAAGTCAATGGTCAAGTTAATATGTCTGTTCCGTCATCAAGAGGGGGGGAGGCGTTCTAATCCTCCCATGGATACCTCACTGGATTTCAGCCACTGATTTTTCCATGATATGAGTAGAAAATTTAGAAGATTAGGAAAAATAGTTATTTTTTTCTAATTCTCATGCAACATTTGAATTACAGTTATCAGTTATATTGAAGGTATCGCTTTAATTGAACAAGTAAAAAAATCAAAGAAAAAACAATTGTTTACTATTATTTTTTAGGTTTACGAGATATGTTATATTCACTCCAATTTTAAACATCCAAAAGAAAAAGTTAGATATCTGAAATGATCTAAACCCATACATTCTAAATTTTTAACCTTCTCGTAGTTAATTTCAAAATTTTACCAATTTTAAATTTCGATTTTTAATCCCTTTCAGCTGGTCTACTTGGTAGCCTAGTCGCATTGGCATAGGCACACCGATTTTCACGAACACTATAGTGTTACTAAACATAGCATTTTAAAAATTCAAATGGACACTTGAAGGGGAATCCAGGTATAGAAAACTAGCGGTACAAGTAGCACTGAAGAAACAGCACTGAGTACGTACTGACCAGTCCGTTTTCTTTGCTTTTTCAGTGCGTTTTCATCGGCAGGGTATAAGTTATAATTATAAATTTGTATAATAAGAAAATTCATAAATTAAACAAAAGTATTAATAATTGAAAGAAAATTCTAAAACAGGAGACAGTTTGGGCGATTTCCATTTCATCGCGGTGTACCTGCTCGTCTTACCCTCTCCACTCGATTTCTCCTCACGTCCGTGACTGAGCGACATTGCTATGCCGGGCTTTTCCAGCGGGGGCCCCTTTGTCCTAATGAGGCATAAAATGCCATGCATAAAAATGTTATAGTTTTAATCAGCAAATTAAAAATATATTTAGAATCTATGTTTTTTTTTTTGCAATTCCAACTATATGTAACTTGCAATTAAAATATTGAAATTAGACTAATGTATGGCAGATATTAGTTTGTTTTGACCCTGACTAGATAGCATTATGGAATTTTCTGTAGAATAGTTGAAAATGCATCAGTTTATTTGGTAGAAAATTCGCCTGTTGACAATTTAATACTCATCCGGTGGAAGTAATGCTCTTATATTTTCCATATTATAATCTACTATAATAAGTATATTCATTTTAATTCTATTCCGTGGAAAGTGAAGTTTAATTTCCTTTTAATAAATTGCCTTTGTGTTTAATACACTAGTGTGGCCCTTATTTTTCAAAATCCTTTTTTTTCAACCCCTAGTTCTGTTCGATTGCCCAAGAATCGACCATCATTTTTAATATTATAAAATGATTGTGTATGTCTATATGTGTATGTGTATACTAAAAAAATTATATTGTTTAATGTTTTGTTAAGGATTCGTCTTTCTGGTTTAAAAATTCAAGTACTTAGTATCAAGTTTAATATTCTTCTAGGTAGTTGGGTAAAAATCCGTATATTCTATTAAATTGTCAACAGGCGAATTTTCTACCAAATAAACTGATCCATTTTCAACTATTCTATGGAAAATTCCATAATGCTATCTAGTCAGTGTCAAAACAAACTAATATCTGCCATAACTTAGTCTAATTTCAATATTTTAATTGCAAGTTACATATCGTTGTATTCGCAAAAAATATAGATTCCGAATATAATATTTTTATGACTCATTAGGACAAAGGGGCCCCCCGCTGGCAAAGCCCGGCGCAGCAATCTCGCTCAGTCAGGGGCGTGAGGAGAAGTCGAGTGGAGAGGGTAAGACGAGCAGGTACACCGCGATGAAATGGATACTGCCCGACGGTTTGGTTGCGACCAGGTACTGTAAATAACTCTGCCCGACCGGTACGTGACGAATACAATAGAAACATTATACGACCGTCCCATCACTTCTCAGTGCGTTTTAGGTGCTGAAAATCGGCACGAACAGCCACTGAAAAACGCACTGGCGACCCAGTGCCGTTCGCCAGTGAGCTTTCATTGCTTTTTCATCGGCAGGGAGGTATTACATTTGTGTAAAATTTAACCCTCCCAGTTTTTGTCAAATGTCCACGTTTTGAGACCCCCTGAATCTGAAAAACAGGTTTTAACGAATGCGTCTGTCTATATGTCTGTCTGTATATCTGTATGTCTTCTCTTTCGACCATGGCAGCTTTTCCTATTTTCTATGAAAAAAATTAGAAATGCGTAGATTCAACATAGACAGAATGTCTTTACTATTGCGTTTTGTAAACTTCACATTCTGTTCTAGGGATTATAGGAAGTTTCTTTTGGTATAAGTGTAATTATTTAATTATTTATCTTATAATTTAATAAACATAGTAACTTCAGCGTTTAATATTCACAATAGTAATTCTTGCAATAGTGACTCTATATCCTGTCTTGCTATTGTCGTATTGTAAAAATAAATATTATACTATCAAATTTTACAAACGAAAGTTTCTCCGTGTATAAACAAACGTACCGTACTTATAACGCACAGTGGGGAAAAATGCACTTTTTTACACTGTAATAACTGATCAGGAAAACTTAATATTGTCTTGAATGAATATTCAGTGACACATAAAATACAAATAATTCGTTTATTATTCTATTTATTTGTTATAAACCAACTGTATGAATAAATTGAAAACAAGTCTTATTATCAGTAAAAAACAAAATTCGCTAAAAGTGCTTCTCATTAATGTAAGAATGACATTTATTAACAAAACTAATTTGAAAGTTTATAATAACTATCTTTATAAACAATTCTTGTGGCAAAATATTAGAATGTAAGTTTTATAACTATAATTTCCTTCAATCGCCATAACGACTTCATGTATTCCTTAAAATAATAAATATTCAATAATATTTGATAAAATATAACAATAAAAATTTTTGTAAACAAATTAGATGAACAAATTCAAAATTTTTGCCCTTTCGCTTAGAAAGTTTATTTTGCACTGAAAATGTTCTAAGCTATTGGACGAATGACTACTAGTCACCAAAATATTAGATTGCAAGATTTTTTTTATTAATCTTGGGCCCAAGATAAAACTTTTTACTTTTGTGATATTTTCTCGAACCACAAACCAGTATTTATTCACAGCCTTTTATGCAATTCAATAATTATATCCAAGCTCTCTTCAATAAATTTAATTTTTTACAGAAAGCTAGAAAAATGTAAAATCATAAAAAAAATTTTAATCAGAAGACCATGTTTTTAACCCGTTTCTTTAGGCTTGTCCAGGTATTACCAATGACAACTTTTCTCCTGCAATTATAAATGGTTTGATCTCATATTTAAACCACACAATCTAATGACTAAATACAATCCCTAAAACAGGGGCTCTTCGAAAAATTGTCTGGTTGTAATTTTTTTCTAATTAATTGAAAATATGATGCATTTTATGCACCTCAGAAAGAGCGTAAACCCAGGATCCAATCCAGGATTTAGATTGAGTGTCCGTCAAGCCTCACTCAATCTTTCTATTTGTAGAGAATTAGCGATAGTTCAAAGAAACTGAAATTATTAAAATATTAAGAAATTTAATTTTATTTATTTATAATTTTATTTATAAATTTATTTATCTTATTATTATTTTGTAAATTAGGAAACTGATGTTTGAGCCGTGTTTTGTGTAATTGTAAAGATTGTAAGAGGCTTCCATAGCCTTTTCTTCGGCAATTCTTTTTCCCGAATTTTCAACAGAAAACACTGCAATCATAGACATTCATAAGTTTGCTCTATTTTTTTAAATCTTTGTTTCAAATACGAGGGTGGGTTGAAAAGTTTCCGGCCTGATAAGGAAAACAACTTTTTTCGTGTTTGTTTTTCATTTTTTTTAACATAATCTCCCTCAAGACTAACACATTTCTCATAAGGGTACTCTAATGCAGTGATGTCATTTTTATAGACCGATTCGTCAAATCTGGTGAACATAGTGGATGGGGAAACAATTCCAAATTTAATTCGTTGATTTCATTTACCTGGTCCAATCCATTCTTTCGACGGTTGTTTACTTTCTGGAGTGTAGTGGTGAATCCAAGTTTCCTCTACAGTCATAAATCGACGCAAAAACTCGCTAAGGTTGCGCTTGTACAGCGCCAAATTTTCAATTGAAAACAGCTAACTCACTTACCTTTAATCTGCGGTCCTCTATCACCATTTTATGAATTTTCTCGATTATTTCGGGAGTTGCGACCCTAACGGGGCGTCCGGAAAGGGGTTCGTCAGAAATGCTCGTGCGACGTTTCTTAAATTCAAAAATCCACTATTTAATTGTCGAATATGATGGAGAAGAGTCTTTCAGTGTGGGATTCATTTCTTCTTTAATTTGAAGTGATGTTAAGCCTTTTAAGTAGAAGTATTTAATGATGGCACGCTTCTCTGATTTTTCCATTTCTGCATAAAGAATCGAGGTGTATTGTTCAGTAGACTCTCAAATGTATACTAATAGACAAAACGACTTAAAAATTAAAATATATAAGCTAGTAAGATACACTACTATAGAATACAAGCTAAAAATTAGACCTGCTGGCGCCACCTCTGGGTCAGACCGAAAACTTTTCACCCCACCCTCGTACAACTGCTTGCTTCACAATGAATGTGCCGTTGCTCAGGATTCATGCACTATATATAACTAAACGATTGAAGCTCAAATCATTCATTTTCAACAAAACAGTCCCACGTTCAACCAAATAGTTGAATATTCTACCAAAAAGGTTGCATGTTCACCAAGAAGATTAATTTATTCGAAAAAAAGACAAATTTTCAATAAACAGTTTGAGTTTCTATATTGAAGAAACAAAATTTCAACCAAAAATTGAATAGTTACATTTTTTTAAAGAAAATTAATTTTCATTCAAAAAATAGGAAACAAGAATGAAGCAGATTTCCAAAAAAATAAAAGTGTTCAACAAGAGGATTGAAAATGTAAATAAAATCAAAATGGAATAGTTACATTTTATATTAAATAAATAAATTTTCAACAAGAACCAAAACAAATTTTCAACTTTTATACTTTAAATAAATAAATTTTTAACAATAAAAAAACAAATTTTCTACTTGAAGTAGAATAGTTAAATTTGCAGTAAAGAAATTCATATTCAACCGCGTCTGTGAATTCTCGCGCTTCCTCTGTGTCGTTTTTCCACAAATTTTCTATTAATTTTCTATTGTCAATGTCATTTTTCACGAATAAAACAAAAAGTACGCGTCCTATCAAGAACTGATTGTGACCGAATTTGTAGATCTTTTTTGGGATCATAATTTTCGTTAATTTACATTTTTTCATATGAGCGGCTATGGTAAAAGCAAAAATGGGACATAAAGTTTGGGAGTAGAAATGGAACATACATTTTTCAGAGTAAAAAGGGAACAAACGAATCTTCCGAGTAAAAGCGGAACAAAAATTTCTTCCGAGCAAAAATGCAATAAACTAATTCTCCGAGTAAAAACGGAACAAATGAGCGCACAACTGGTGGGAGGGGCTAGACGCACGAATGGTGGGTGGGGATACACACACGATCCGTGCTCACTTATCAGTGATGGATCAACATTTTCAAGAGGCCCAAATGAAAAACGAAAAGAAAAAAAGAAAATACATTTAGGTTACAAAAATTAAAAAATAAATAATGACTGCTATTCTGAATATAATTTTTAAGAATCTAATCATTAAGAAATAAAAAAATGGTTTAACTTTGAAGAAATATGCGTGGCATAATTCAGCAAAGGATACACATCATGAACAATAAAGAAAAATTTTATCAATAAATTTTAATACCTGACAATGTTTTTGGAAGTTGCATCAAATGCACATATAAATAAAAAATTATCCTTTTTCTAAAGAAAATTCAAAATTCAACGCCCAATCCACGAGTTTGTTTTTTGAGACTCGCAAAAATCACCCTCAAAAATTGTAAAAGGCACAATTTAGAGATGAGTAATTGTTTAAATAATTCCCAATTATCTTCAACTAAAAATATTAATAAAATAATAACTTTTCACAAGAAATTATTACTCAAAAATATATTTTTTTTAAGAATTGACAGGGGAAAAATTTGTTTCAACAAATAATAATCGTTTAGACAACTGAAAGTTAGTTTTAAAATACTGAAAAACTTTAACTTTGCCGTATAATAATAAATTATTCTAAAAAAAGTTTTTAAAAAGTCGTATTTTCCAAGAATGTGATGTGAACCTTATCTCTTAATTTGAATCAGTCGGATTTTACTATGAATCAGTGACACACTTAGGGTGGCCGCTGAAGCAAGAAACCGAGAAAACCAGGAATGTTTTAAGACCGGAAGAACCGGGAAATGGCTTTAAATTTATTTTTCAACCGAGAATTTTACAAATCCCCAGCGATTTAAAGAAATATTTAGAAGTTTTCAAAAGATTTACAATCAATTAAAACATTGAAAATCGTTTCAAATAAAATAAAGAAGTATTTAAACCTATAAAATTCGACTATTCGTATAGAAATTTTGGTACGACTAGCACCAAAATTTTTTTATAAACTAGTATCTAATTTTAAATTAGGTTTAAAATTAGGTTTAAGATTTAAAATATTAAATTTTTTATTAATTTGAAATAAGAACTAAGACTCTTAGGAAAATTTTTAATAATTTGTCATTTTAAAAGAATATATAAAAAGATTTTCAGAATTGTCCAAAAAAAATGTGGAAGATTTTAAGAAGTTTTATGAACAAAACTTAAGGAATTTCTAGAAATCGTGACTAAGAAGTGAGGACGGATCGAGCGTGTATCCCCACCAACCGTTCGTGCGCTCATTTGTCCCGTTTTTACTCGGAGAATTAGTTTGTTGCATTTTGGCTCGGAAGAAATTTTGTTCCGCTTTTACTCAGAAGATTCGTTTGTTCCCTTTTTACTCTGAAAAATTTATGTTCCATTTTTACTCCCAAACTTTATATGTCCCATTTTCGCTTTCAGCCGCTCATATAATGCTCAGTTAAACCACAAAATAAATTTTTGATTTTTGATTATTTGTTGTGCAAACAAAATTTGAATTATCGTTTGTTTTCGAGAAAATCTAAAAATATGTTATAATTATCTTGCAGGCCTTTCAAAATCAATGCTTTTCTTCATCTGACTTTTTTTCATACCGTATGTTGTTTGGCTTACAATTTTCATTTTTGATTGATTTTGAAAATTTGAAAATGCTATAAATGTGATAATTTTGTTTTTATCGAAAAAAGTTATGAGGATAAATTGTTCGTCTTTTTCAATCACATAAATATCAGTACATAGAATTTTCAAATTCAGAAAAAAGTGGTCTCAAAAATTTTCACAATGCACTCAATTTTTGAATTTGTATCCAAAATGTCTGGTTAACGAAATCGTCCTTTCTTTTATGTCCTAAAAAAATGTGCCAAAGATCGATTTTTTCCGTTAATTCATTCATTCGTTCGTTGATTCATTCTAATACTTTCTCAATCATGAATGGTGAGAATGTGAATGTAAATTTAAATGTAAATGTAAAATACTTTTGTTGAAGATTTTCATTTTGTTGAAAATTCGTTTCATTTTTGGTTAAAAATTAAATTTTTAACTCAAATTTTGGTGGTAAATTGATCTTCTTGATTAACGAATTCTTTTTCGTTGAAAATATTCACTTATTTGTTCGAACATTCCACTATACTGCTGAATAATAAACTCTTGGTAAGATAAATTTGTTTTTTTAAGATTCGTCTTTTTCGTTGAATTCAACTGTTTTTTTTTTTTTTAATTAAAATTTCGTTTGTCTCTTAGGCTCGAGAATATGTAAATTTGGTAGAAAATAAAAATATTTGGTAACAAATTAACTTTGTTGTTAAAAATTTATACTTTTGGTTGATAATAACTATTTTGGTAGGAAATTCAACGATCTAGTTAAAATTTAAGTTATTTATTTGAAAATTTAACTACTTGTTAGAAAATTAACTTTTTTGTTAAAATATTATGATTCCAGGTTGAAAAATCAAACGTTTTGAAGATAATTCGTCTTTTTACCTTCAAAATTTGAATAATTTTGTTGAAAAAATATATAAATATTGTGCGTTCGTATTTTTTGGACGGAAATTAATCTTTTTTTTAAAAAATTGAACTAATATTAAATTTTTGGTTACAATTTCTTTTTGGTATAGAAACTTAAACTATTTATTTGATAATTCGTCTTTTTTATAGTAAAGTAATCTTCTTGTTTAACATATCATCTTTTTGGTTGCATGTGAGACTGTTTTGTTGAAAATTCGCTTTTTGAGCACCATCCGTTTATTTGATAATTAATATCTTTGGTTAAAAATGTAACTATCTTGTTTGTTTATTTCACGACTCACCTGTTAAAATAAAGTTTTTAAACCCCCCAAAAAATTGCAATTAATTTCTTCGTATATATTTTGAAACAATAAAGGGAAGGGGTTCGTTGCCATCTATAAAAAAAAGTTATTTGTGATAAATCTTCAAATTTTTGACTGGGATCTAGTAGGGCTCTGCCGAAATTTCCCTATTTTTAAACGGGCTCTAGTAGGGAAAACTAGCGGATGAAGTAACCAGTGATCCCAGATTTGAAACGACGTTCACTCGAATACTGTCACAGGTCTTGTCCGTGTGAAATATAGTTGGAGACGATGTACATGACTGAGTTGCGCGCGCAACCCATTTGTTCTCTCCTGAATTTGAAAACTCGAAGGTGCGCGATTGCCAGTCGGAACACTTCGGCGGTTCTATTTATATCTTTATCTGCTAACTGCTTTGAAATAAAATCAAGAGATTGGGATTTTCATATTTCCATATTTCGATGCTGGCGATTCTCATGATTTGAATACTTCGCGCGCCTCTTTATACGCGTATATTTTGAGGTT
>NC_046659.1:149495843-149502009 GCF_010883055.1 Belonocnema kinseyi | reverse complement strand
ATTATAATAGTCTAATTTATAACTTGATCCGCATTTGAAAGAAATTAAAGGAATTGGCGATTTTGGAATTCATCTCGTTTGGATAAAAACTCCATTATTTGGTTGAAAGATAAATTATTTTGTTGAAAGTGTAACTATTTTGCGAAAAAAGTCCTCTTTTCTATCAAAAGTTCAACTACTTTGTTAAAATGTATTTTTTTCTTTGAAGGTTCATCTCTTCCGTTGAAAATACATGTTTGAAACTGAAAATTTAACAAATCGAACTATTTGGTTGAAAGATCAACTTTTTGATTGAAAACTCATATTTTTCGCATAAAAAATTCAACTTTATGTAGATAATTGGTCTTTTTGAATTTAAAATTAAATAATTTCGTTGAAAATTTATGTATTTTGTTTAAAATTTGTCTGTTATGTAGATTAGTAGTTAGGGAAAAAATGTAATTAAAAAAATATATCAATTTTCAACCCAAAAGTTTACTTTTTAACAAAATAAATTCATTTTCTATCAAATAATTGGTGTTCTAACTAATACAATGTACAGGATAAAGTTTCAACCAAAAATGGAATAGTTCAATTTCCACATAAAAGCGATTAATTTTTAATCAATCCTAGAATAGTTACATTTTCAGATTAAGAAAAATAATTTTTAACAGAAAAAATGAATTTTCAACAAAGTTGTTAAACTGTAAATCAATAAGATGAATTTTTGAACAAGAAAATTAATGATTTACAAAAAAAGACAACTTTTAAACAAAATACATGAATTTTCAACGAAATTATTTAGTTTTGAAGTCAAAAAGACGAATTATCTACAAAAAGTGGAATTTTTTAAGCGAAAAATATGAGTTATCAATCAAAGAGTTAAACTTTCAATAAAATAGTTAAATTTTCAACCATAATTACAAAACGTTGTTAAAAAAAAGCGTATTTTTTTGCAAAGTAGTTCAACTCTTATTGAAAGAATCGACTGTTAAGCCCAAGAAGATGTACAAAAAAGCTGAATTTTTAACCCAAAATTATGATTTTCCAACCAAAATTTTAGTTTTTGACCAAATAGTTAAACTTTCTATCAAATTGTTGACTTTCAACGCCCAAAATATGCATTTTTTACAAAACAGTAAAATTTTTAACAAAAAAATTAATTTGAAGGCAAATAGTTAAGTTTTTAACTATAATTATGAATCCTTAATAAAAAAAAATTAATTTTGTTACTAAGTAGTTCAACTTTAAGTGAATAATCGAATTTTTCACCCAAAAATTATGATTTTAATTTTTAACAATATAGTTGCATTTACAACATAACGACTTTACAGCAAAAAAATATTTACAGTTGACATTTCAACCGAAAATTTTAATTTTTAACCAAAAAGTATAAATTTTCCATTAAAAAACTTAATTTCTACAAAGAAAGACGAATTTTTAACAAAATACATGATTGTTTAAACCAACAATGGTATACATTAATTGTCAGTTTCAAACATGTATTTTTACAACATATAAAACATATTTTCATCAGAATAGTTATTAAATAAAAAAATAGATAAATTTTAAGAAAGCAGTTGAACTTTTGATAGAAAAGAGGACTTTTTTTTACAAAATTGTTATACTTTTTCATGTTTGAGCTATAATTATTCCATTTTAGAGTTATAAATTACAGTCGTGAAAAACCAATAAAATTTTTGAATTAATTTATATATAAAACAAAAAACCTTTGTATAATTAATTCTAAATGCAGCTGCAAAATTTTAATTTGAAATGCGTTGAATTCAAGGTATAGTTTGAAAAGAAACCTGAAAGCAAAGGATCGACTTTCAAAAGAAGCGAAAGAAAGTGACTCGCTGGAATGCAAATTAACATGGAAAATGGTGTATTTTCGCATTATTAAATTTTAAATTTAAACTTTTTCGCCTTTTAACAATTTAGAAAATTTTCGAAAAATTCTGAAAATTCAAACAATAAGACTGTATTCTGAAAATGAAGCAATTTTAACGTTAAAATTCAAGTTCCTAAACTGAAGGCCTAAAAATTGGCAAATTTTACAATTAGTGTTATGTAAATTGTATTGGTATCTGAAAAGAGTATAAATAGTTTTTAAATTTTCTGCAGTTTACCTTTTTTACATACCTAGATGTCAAAAAAGCCTATCCAATTTTTTCAAATTTTAATCACTTATTTTCTAAGAGAAAATCACCCCTGTTTACCAGTCACTGAAATGGATTAGAAAAAAATTGCCAAGACCCAAGAATAAAAATTGGATGTACAGCGAATTTTTAAATTTTTAATTCAAATTATCTTTAACTTTGTGATATCAAAAATTTCCATACACATTTCTTTTTAATAATACTGTAGGAAAAAATCAACAAGATCGAGCGCCGAAATTATAATTAGAGCAAATTTGCTGTAATTCTATGGGGACGGCTGAAATATCCCGAAAAATAAAATTCCCGACTCGGTAAAACTCTCTGTCCCAAAAAATACAATTCCAAAAGTAATAAAATTCCTGAACAGTTTATAATATTAACGAATTTGAAAATTCACAAATAATAAGACTCTCGAAATAAAATTGTTTCTTCATCAATATTAATTATTTATTAAAACTGCGATAATAAAATATTGTTATCAAATAAATTTTTGTTCAATATTTAAAGTATTAAAAATTATTGTTTGAATTTAAAATTAAAATTATACAAAAAATGTTATCGACAAATTAATATATAAAAACACGTGTTTTTAATTAACATTTCGATTTTTCAGAAGAACTTTTGTGATTTATAAAATACTATATACATTTTCAACCAAAATATCTTATCCAAAAATATATTTTGTTTTAATTATTATTTTTAATTTAAACAATAATGTTTAAATACTTCAAACATTAAAAAAGTTGTTTCTTTGGTATAAATATTTGATTATTTCAATTAAAAAAAAAATTGTCAAAGAAAAATGCTTTCAGCACTTGTTTATCTTGAAATGTCTTTCTATAATATTTCTTTTTTAATTAAAAATATGATTTTACGAGAACATTTTCTTTATAATTAAAAAAAGACTGTACCGAAAACCTGGATCAAGCTTCAGATCTGAAAAAAATTCAGCGATACATACATGTCAAACTTTTCTAACCTCAAAAAAATTTTCTACTGCTTTACCGTCATGTTTTACGAAGAATGAGAAAACAAGAATTCGACTTCGTAGTACGATGAGGGCAGTACCTCGATAGGGCAGAAAATGTGATGTCCTATATATATTATTCCCCACTCCGACGCCCCGTACCGCATCTACGTTTATAATATCTTTGAAGTAACACATGCCCTGACAGTAAACTTCTGTCATAGCGTCGTACAATGTGCGTCGCCAGTGGCGCGCAGCATTCAGGCGGCAATTCAAAATACGTGTATAGTTTAATTTTGAAATACAGTGGCACTACTATATCGCCGATTTTGGGGGTGACGGTGAGTGGGCAATAACTCATTATAGACCACTCAACTTTTGTTTTTTCATGCCTGAGTGCTCGCCATAGTGACCAACGCAGTCCCCGCGCACTCTCTGTTACACCTACCTGAGGCGCAACTTTGATTCTCGGAAGGGCTATTGAAGGATTTCACCGTACTTAAAGTTTTTGGGGATAAGGAAATCTTGAATTTTTCAACTGACCCACTATTTTGCAAACAAAAAATATTCTTCAGAACAAAGTTTTAAAAATCCTGTAAAATCCTAAAGTCAGTGAAAGATACTGTATAGAAATTAATCCGTATTATTTTCTAAGGCTCCTGTTAAGTTGTCTTATGTTACAAAATAACTTTTGTAAATTTCTTTCAGCACGCGAAGAAGTATTTAAAAACAAATTTAGTATTTAAAAAAATACATTTTAGTTTCCTGCCGTTAAATCTTGCAAGAAATTAACAAATGAATTTTAAACAAATAGTAAACAACTTTGGTAGGTTATTATTGATCATATCTTCACACAATTCCTTCAAATGCATTTAATAATACAACACGAAATGAAACTAAAAAAAGGATATTTATTTACATAAGTTTAAAATTTTAAACAAATAATAATTAATTATAAAGTGTACAAAATAATTACATAAATAATTATAATTATAATAAATAATTTAAGTTTTAATTCTAAATAATAAATTAATCGATTTTCATTATTTATTCAAAGTTAGAAATTGCCTACTGTAGCCCGATAGTGCCCCCAAGAATTTGTTCTAGACTATAAATGAGGCCTCATCAGAACCCAACATCAAATAAGAAACTAAAAAGTATATCTTACCCACCCGGTAAGAAGGCTTGCATTCAAAAGCATTGAAACTTTTAATGAATCCCTTTCTGTACCTAGCGCCGAATATATTTCTGAATAACACAAAGCAACCAAAAAATAGCAAACTTTTAACCGCTTTTAATTCAGCAAATTTCGGTACTTTCATTGACAGTTTTTCGAATAATAATTATAATTTTCACACAGATGGCTCTGGTGAAAAATAATTTGTTGAATTTTTTATCATGATTTTACATTTTTATCATTGATAATATTTGAACAGAGCGAACATTTTACGATAAAGAGATGTATTCTTGTATACAATCCTACTAGATTTTGCAAATTTCATACTTTTCGAGCGCGTTCTAATATTTCAAAATAAAATGGTCTTTTTTAATTTTTTGGAGGTCACGTGTGGCAGCTCCGATCGGCTTTAAAAGCCCTGGCGGACCGAAGGAACCGAAAAGAGCCTCTACAAAGTACCCTTAAAGACGGAGTAATCGTAATCTGTTTTTTTTGCAGCTTAAAAAGATATACAAAAATTTGGAATCCCCAAGAATGCCGTTTTTGTCTTTCGTTTTTTAATCCTCATTAGGCGGCGAAAATAATATGAATCCAATCCCTTTTAAACCCGATCAGAGCTGTCATACGTAACCTCTAATAAATTAAGAACACAATTTTCGTTTGAAGCATTAGAGCGCGCTCTAAAAGTAATAAATTTGCAAAATCTAGTAGGATTGTATAAAAGAATACACCTCTTTGTCATAAAACGTTTGCTTTGTTCAAATATTATCAATTACAAAAATATAAAATCATTATAAAAAATTCAGAAAATTATTTTTCACCACAAACATCTGTATGGAAATTAATTGACACCGTAAAATCAACGATGCTATATTTTAAAAAGCTGTTTATCTCATTATTATTCGGAAAACAGTAAATAAAAGTTGTAAAATGTGCTAAATTAAAAGGGATTTAAATTTTTCTATTTCCCCATTCGGTTCCTTTTTCAAAAACTCGAAAAAACAGCAAAATTAACTTTTAAATTGTTGAAATTCGGATTATACGTTAAAATTCCCTATATAAGGTCACGGAATAATCGCAATAGTTTTTTTTGCAACGGTAAAAAGTTTAAAAAAATATAAGACGTATAACGCCTGTTGACTGCTACACTTCAAACGCATCGCCTGTAAGTAGGCATTATACGTCTTTTATATTTTTTAAACTTTTTACCGTTGCAAAAAAAAACTATTGCGATTATTCCGTGAGCTTCCCCAGGGAATTTTAACGTAGAATCCGAATTTTACCAGTTAAAAGTCGATATTGATGTTTTTTCGAGTTTTTTAACAAGGAACCGAATGGGGTCTTTACGGGTACTTTGTAGAGGTTCCATTCGGTTCTTTCGGTCCGCCAGGGTAAGTACAGAAAGGAATTGAATTTGAGAGATAACTTTTGCTCCTGTGGATATTCAAAGCAAGAGTACAAAAACGGGATCCAGAAGTACTCAATATTTCTCACGTTACCACTGGATGCATACAGTTTTTCAATACTTCTTAATGAAAACCTTCTTACCGGGTAATATGTTGCGCGCGAAGTTTAAAAATAAAATCCAAAATTGGCAAATAAATGTAAATAAAAATGTGTAATAATGTATATGTCCAATTTTATACAAATTTAGTACCTTCTCCGATAAGAAAAATATGAAAAATGAGAATTTAAACAAATCCTTCACCTTTAGTCCTGACATCTCGTCTAGTAACCTCAAGGACACTGCTTGACTGCTCTCACCCACATCGCAGCGTTGCACAGTGGGCTGAAATCGGAAAACGAGGTTCAAAATGACATTTAGAACGCAATTATGCACCGATTTTAGAATTTTTTTTTTGAAAAATTCAGAACTAAATT
>NC_046659.1:149467607-149495743 GCF_010883055.1 Belonocnema kinseyi | reverse complement strand
TTTTTTCAGAAAACATCACTGGCAACATAATTGCAACAAGGTAGAAAGAAAAAACGGTTTCTTTTCGCCTAAAAACGGCCAAAATGTGAATTTGTTTATAAATAAAGAATATAACATTTAATGTTAAATTTAAATATTCACGTATCATCCTCACAATGAAAGCAAGCGATTTCAGAGCAGAAATATACGTTGAAGCCGAATAACCCTTAATGTCGAGTATTTGTTAATACAATTTGTTTATAACAATTAACTATGCAAGTTAAGAATTTTTTATATTTTTTATACCCCTGTTCACTACATTTTTATTCAAAAAAATAAAAAATCTACTCTCACCATTTTCTGAAAAATTTAGTTCTGAATTTTTCAAAAAAAAAAATTCTAAAATCGGTGCATAATTGCGTTCTAAATGTCATTTTGAACCTCGTTTTCCGATTTCACCCCACTGTGCGTTGTTTGAGGTTTACACTGCGTGGCGCTAGCATCCAGACAAAATTCTTAAAGTAACCGATGGAACATTATTTAACTGCTACTAAAAGAAGAAGCACTTGAAGCCGCCTTCGTCCCATGTAAATGACAGATATTTTATTTTTAAAGTTTTTAACGCTGTAAGAAAAAGTATTGCGATTACTCCATAAGTTTCTAATGCAAATTTTAATGTAGAATTTGAATTTCAACCATTTAAAAGTTGATCTTTTGATGTTTTTTTTTTTTTTTGAGTTTCTTAAGAAGGAACCGAAGGAGGACTCTGCAGTGGGATCTTTAAGGGTACTTTGTAGAGGCTCCTTTCGTTTAGCACAAAATTTAATTTACAATTAACAAATTACAGATGTTAACTGTTAAGGGCATGTGACACAGCTAAATACCTATATTACCGACCACAGTTTTTCAGTTCACTGAATGTTTTTTTGAACCTAAGAACTTTTTTTGTAAATAAAATATCGAGCTGAAACTTTGGGAAATGTATTAGAGTACAATAAAGTACGTTTAGGTACTGCATTTTGGTAGGAACTTCAATGAAAATTATTTCATCTTTTTTCTGAACGTCAACATTTTTGGAACGTTCGAACTTTTATTATACATGAAATATCGGTCTCAAACTTTGAGAAATGCAAGATCCGAAAGAAAACTACGTTTAAGTACAAAGCTTAATAATAAAAGATGTAAAAAAATATATTTCAACAATCAATTCCAACGGCATCAGCCAATAACGTTGTACACGAAAATACGAACCCTGGCGGCCACTGGACGAGGCTCTAGAGGGTTCGTAATTTCGTGTACAACGTTACCGGCTGATGCCGATGGAATTGATAGTTGAAAATTTGTTTTACATCTTTTATTATTAAGCTTTGTACTTAAACGTAGTTTTCTTACGGCTCTTGCATTTTTCAAAGTTTGAGAACGATATTTTATCTATAAAAAAAGTTCAAACGTTCAAAAGATGTCGAGGTTCAGAAAAAAGATGAAATAATTTTCAATGAAGTTCCTACCAAAATGCAGTACCTAAACGTACTTTATTGTACTCTAATACATTTCCCAAAGTTTCAGCTCGATATTTTATTTACAAAAAAAGTTCTTAGGTTCAAAAATACATTCAGTGAACTGAAAAACTGTGGTCGGTAATATAGGTATTTAGCTGTGTCACATGCCATCGCTTGTCAGTAATTATAGGTATTGTTTTGAGAAATTTAAAAACTTAAAAACAAAAACAATTGCTTACGATTATTTTTGATGTTATATTGCGTTTGAGAAATTGATGATAATACCATTTTTTAAAGGCTAGATGGTTACTTAAGGGAGATAGTACATGTTCAAGGACGTTTTTTTCAATAATTTTTTTTGCATTCATTTTTATTTGACTTTCGCAATTATTTATTGTGTTGTAGGACATAATTTTGTCTAAAGAACAAACAATTTTTGTCATGTTTTATTAACAACCGGCCAAGATATAGGCGATCTAAAGAATCCATGTGAAAAACGGTCGCCATGATTTCTCAAATTCGGATTTTTTTCTCCATTTTTTCAACATTTACTGTGTCAAATTATTATTAAATATTAATGGGAAATCTTGAAGGAGGGCCATACGATAGCCAAGTCTTTTCCAAAAATTTACCAACAAAGTTTGATGAAAAAAGTGCGTTTCGAAAAAAACGCGTTTAAATTTAAAAAAATTGTGCGAAGAAGGCTTCTAATTTATTTCCAAGAGTATATGGTGACCAAAATTGAAAAAAAATCCATTTTTTGAAAATTTGAACATGCACTACCCCCTTAAACCCATTTTCGTACATGAGAAAGCATATAAAAAATATAATCTTTTCTCCGAAAAACGACGTTTACCGGGAGTGTTTCTACTCCTCAAGTTATGTTTATAAAAAATTAGAAAAAACGGCTTCTCCATTTGGTCTTACCGACGATTTCCAGGGGCCGTATTGTTATTTTTACGACTTAAATAAAAAATTACGTGTTTTACTGCGTCTGGTTTCAAAAAACACCCTGAATAATTCCACAAAGAGTTAAATGCCACTTCCTAGAAATGACACCGCCTCATGGTAATTAGATTATTATATATTATTAATTATGTATATCGCAGCCAAATTAAATTATTGAGCTCATCCAAATTATTCAAAATCAGTATCTTTTATTTACTAACTTTCTATTAATATTGTAGTCTACGCGACAATTGAATACTTTTAATGGTACTTACAAAAAAAGTATTATACATTTTGAATAATGAAATACCATTGCGTGTGATGCTTACATGTATTAAACAAGTTAACAGTTACAAAGTGATTTATTCTTCTACCCTACAACCGAATTATTTCTAACGTAAATTCGGCAATTAACCGCTTTCTGAAATCGCAGGCCTATACATATATTATGCTTTACTATATTAAAAAAAAAAAGATCACGAACTTCAAAATTTAATACAACTTTGAAATGCATCTGCAGAGAAATTTGAAAGTGAGACGTGAATCATATCGGATTATCGCGAACTTGACTTGCTCTCGTTTAAATGTAATGAAAAAAAGATAAGAACTTCTGCGCGATACTGGATTTTTTTCTGCAATGTTGCATTTAAAGTGCATAAAAGCCTTATAAAAACTTATAAATAAATAAGCTTTTTACAAGTCAAGAAAACTGGCCTGGACTCTGTTATTTTTAAATATAAATTCAATCTAAATATGACGAAAACTACAAAAAGCTATATATATATATTCCAACCCATTAATATAATTATACAAGTCTGAAAATCCACTGGAAATTAGTTTAATTGGATGTGCTAAAATATAACATGGTTAAAAAAAATGTTCTAAACTGCTGATGTATTATTCACAAAATTGGCTAAGTATTTATTTGCATAAATTCTGACCGTGCACGCGCACATACACACACAGACTCATTTTTCAGAAATGTATAAGAGAACTGATGCCGTGTGTGAAAAGTCAGTATTAGGAGACATAACTGAGAATTGATATGGTAATTAGTGCACGATTAATGTGTACTTGCGTGCAAGAAACGCAATCTTTAACGATTCTCCAAGGCAGACGCCTCCGTACACGCAACGATAAATCGAAACCTTTTCAAGTATGACCTACACAAAATATGTTTACAAGGAAAAGTCGCAAGATGTGCGTCGCGAAATATGCGTCGCAAGATGTGTGTCGCGAAATATGCGTCGCTAGATGTGTGTCGCGAAATATGCGTCGCAAGATGTGCGTCGCTGATTTGGCTGGGGCTTTACAGGGTGAAATTGCAGAAAAATCCATCAGGTAAGAAACGAAGGTCCATTAAACCGAAAGAAAGAATACACACCTGATGAACTTTCATCTACTTTCACGCTGTAAAATCCCCGTCGCATTAGTGACGCACATCTCGCGACCTCTCCTTTGTAGTGCTTTTTTCCACGTGGAAACTCTGTACGCGGATTCACACCATACAATATTCCATAAAAAGAAAAATAATGCAACTGTTGTAAATAAAAGTGACAAGACGATGAGCGATTAAAATAATATTTTTACAATTTATGGAGATTTGTATCAAAAAGTGTATATATCGAAAAAATAAACCCTTTCCCCTTCTCCAATAAAGTATGGTGCGAGTTAACCAATATGTTTTGTGCAACACATGCACGAGAATGGCAACATTCCGTTTCTGTAAAGCGTGCGCAAAGTTCCAGACTTCTCTATTCTGCAACTGTCCGAAAAACTCTAATAATTAATCTTAGTTTAAAAAAATGGTGAATTCACCTTAATTTTCCATGGGAACAAGTCCATTTGACTTTGTAGGTGAATTATTTATCCTAAAATCATGTTAGAATCATAAACTTAAATACAAGTGAAGTAACTTTATGAGTAAATTATTAAATAACTTCAAAATACTACCTTAACCTGTAAAAGAATAGGACAAAAATGGATCTTCCTATATGAATTTTCAGTCACAAGTGCATGAAAATCACTTTCAACATAAAAGTGTTTAATTTTTTAACAGTGCGAGCTAGCATGCGCGAATATGGTATTCCCTCACACTTTATCGTGCCGGAATATCGCCATTTGCTTGCACTTTTTGCAGAAAATATCGTGTGTGACGTGCAAGAAGCTATTCCACCAGTGTGAAGTTTGTAGCACTCTTGGAACAATCTCCTCCTCGCACTCGTTACACACTATACTATTACAAACACTGATCTATTTTCCCGCAGCATTCAAACATACACAAAATTAACAAAACACAAAAGAAGAAACTAATATATTGTATACAATTGCATGCACACATTTTTTTGTGTAAGTATTTTTATAGAGAGCCGCAACAAATGTTTTTCTTTTCTTCAGTTTTTCCACGTTCTTTGCGTTTTGCGCGCATATACACAGTAATACATAATATAATTCTCCTATTTTGCGTAACAATGAAGAAGAAACAGAAGGTATAAAAATGCCTTACGCCGCGGTATGACATGCTTTCTTCATTTACAATATTCGCAGCAACGTATATTTCTGTTACCCAAATATCTCCACACTATATGTACTATTATTCACAATAAAATTCCAAAGAAATCGCTAGCAGATTCCCGTCGAGGAATTGATGAACAGCAGCAGTTAGTTGCCTATGACGCTCTAATATCGCTTCACACTACTTAGCGTGCGACTGGGTTGCGCGAAAATTTGGTGCAGGACGAGCGGGAAACAAATTTTGTACTTTTGGATGATCGCCTAGATTATATTTCGCACTGCCACATAAGAGTTACGCGACCTTTGCAACAAAAAAAAAACCCTTTCCCATATACAAAAGAAACCCCCATGAAAATGCGTCATTTACAGCTTTCGTAGCACAATCACAGAATGTCTGTGCGTGATTAAACCTTTGAACGCTTGGCCTGGCGAGTCTTGGCTGTGCGTCGTGGCTTCTTCGTCCCATCGGTCGGCGATTCTTCGGCAGCTGAAGAAGATGCTTTCCTTTTCGACACAAGCGATACAGCAGGAGGAGGAGCTTTTGGTGGTGCCATTTCCAATGGAGCTTCGACAGATTGTGTCGTAGTTGGCGCTGGTAGCGGATTAATCGATTCCGTCGGGCTCGGAGTTTCTGCTGGTATAGGTATGAAATCAAATCCCTCCCCAAATGCCCCCTCTGGCAAAACACCTTGATTGGCAAGAGTCTGCAGATCATCAATAGGCAAAGGCATGGATTGCCCACAACCCCCACAAACTGGAATAGCTGGCGATCTGGAACGCCAGTACTGAAGCTCCGTCTTGCATTTATTCAACTCCTGCGGAATATCCAATCAAAATTCATCAAGTTGACAAATGCAACTAAACACAGATTCATTTTTGCGGAGAATGGGGAATTGCATAAGAAATAAAGTACAACATTCTAATAATAATGTAAATATTGAGGCCTGAGAACGAATTTAACACAACCGATTAAGTTTCAATTCACTACTCTAGGAGCTGAGTGTAATTTTGTGTGCCCTTCTAGGTCCGTCGGCTAGAAAATCGATTTAGGAAGGAAAAGTCCTCTATCATGTTTTTATTTAATCAATTCGAGGCGTCCCAACGATAGGATGCCAACGCACACGATCGACTAGATGATACTCAAACAGAAATATAAATAATAAAAAGCTAATCGAGAAATTAAGGCTGGAAAGTTTTAGCTCGCGGAATTGAGCAAGATGTAGCTAGAAGTTGGCCAAAACTGAAAGGTGGTCTGCTCGCTCCATCAAATAATGAAAGTTCTATCTCTGGCAAGCAAAGCATAAAGCTGTCATTTTTCGAGTTTAGGTTATCAGATTCTTATATAGACAAGAAGTGGCAGCTTCAATCTTTGCAAGCCCGAGATAGAACTTTCATGATTTGATGGAGCGAATGAGCCAAAACTTTCTAGCGCTAACTTCCCGGTTAGCTTTTTATTGTTTATATTTTTGGTTAAGTATTATCTAGTCGATCGCGTGCATTAGCATCCAATCGTTAGGACGCCTCGAATTGTTAACATAAAAAATATACAATTACGTTGAAAAGTGAAGAAAAATAAAATTGTTCTTATTTTGGTTAAAATATTTATTTCACAAGAAAAAAATCTTTAAACAAAAGTTGGACCACTCACAGAGGAGAAGTTTTGTCCCAGAGAACATTTTCTGATAAAAATGATCGATTTCGAGAAAACTTGGATTAAAGAAATAAACAAAATTTAGAGCCAGAACAGAAAAGTTATAGAAAGCAATAGAATAGAGAGCAATTTTATCAAGAAATTTCTAGAGGTAAAAGATATTCCTTTTTGGATCTGCTTCAACTTTCATTAAGAAAATTTATTCTAATGTTTATATTTCACAAGTTAATAAGCATTACTGAGTGTACACACTTCGACGTGCTATACCTTTAGCAATTTTTTAATAAAATATTCTGGAAATTTGTAACTCTTTGTGCTATAAACATGAATAAACTAAGCCTCTTCATCAACTTCTAATAATCGCAGGGTCTTGTAATAAAGCTGAATAATTTCCATACAAATTAAATAATACGATGACTTTTAAAAAATATTACTTATGCTTTGTTTCTTTTTAAATTATATTTTTTTGGTTAAAATGTAATGGATCCTTATTCCTGGGATAGAGGAAAACTGTACGGTGGCGGCATGCCGCCCCCACAAACCATCCTAAATTTTTTCTGGGCCAAAGGCGTAAATTTTTCGCCCTTGCAAAGGGCTCTCGCCTCTCGAGCACAAATGGCCTTTTCTATCTTGCACTCGTAATACGCCCCTTTCCACTGAGAATTAAATACGAAATATAAGAATTTTTCAAGTTGGCAATTTATAATTGAGAAGTGTAAAATTTTAAATCTGCTCATCATGATCTTAATTTCAATAAAAGATATAATTTTCTTTACTCTCATGTTCAACCTAAATCATTATTATTAGTAATTAAAACAGTAAATCCCCAAAATATTAATCTGAAGTGCTACAAAAGATCCCTATTTCGGATCAGCCTTTAGCATGCAACTTTCTGTACGGTTGTTACAACAAAAAATTGCATGACACGTGTGTACTGAAAAAAAAGTCGGCGGAAAAAAGGGAGGGAAAAAAAGACGGTGCAAAAAAGAGTGTGAGTTCTAAACATCGTCTCCTCTTTTGAGATCCGATGCAGGCAAGTGGGAGACTGGGTTCGGGCATTATTAAACAATCTGAGAGAAACTTGATTCATGTGATTTCATCGTTCGTCTTCATCTCTTTGCACTCATCAAAGTTTTCACACTCACTACGCTCATGCGCTAACTTTCAAATGGTGCTCAGAGTCTCCGACTAATGTAAAGAAATTCACAATCGTAAGAAATCATCTACTTTTCGCACTAGTTTTACAAATGTCTATTATATTTTATATTCTCTGGTGGACAGTTTTTACATAAAGTAAAGGAAAAAAACAGCGGGCCTGTAAGAGAGTGTACCTTCGTAAATACCTGTAGGAGTGTACTGAATTTTCTCGATGTTTCTTCATTTTTCTTATCGTTCTCATCGAGCCGTGTAGCGTACTCAACAATCTGCTTTTGCTGCTCAGCGATTTTTGCTTTGCAGCTCCGCAAGTCTCTGCGCATCAACGTCAGCTGACTATTGTACCTTTTCATGCCTTGCTTGATTTTACGGATTCTTTTTCGAAGAACCATATTCGACTGGGGCGGGGCGACGTTTGAGTCTAACATCCCACCGCCGCTGCCACCACCGCCGGGTTCATCAGCAGAGGAATGAGTCGGCGATCCTTCTTCTCCACTTCCTGCCTTTCCTCCCACGCTCATTGGTGCAGAGTCCAGGCACAAGTAAGGCTTATTTACATTACTAGCAGCTGCAAATAATAATTAAAAGTAGAGTAGTATTTAATCTATCATCTTGAAAAATTGCATCAAATGATACAAGCTGCACTTCAAATTTTAATAAGCCATGCACGCACACAACTTACAGGAGAATGTGCCTGTAAGATCCAGGAAGTCAGCTCCAAAGTAGGGAATTTCTGGTAAAGTAGGTTCAATGCGTTCTTTAAAGTACTCCATTGCCATGGTGCTCAAATCAAAAAGCTCATCTGTTACTTTGTAAGGCCTGGCCAGTTTTGGAGTGACTTTGATGTAATGAAGAATGCGGTATACTTCATCCAGAATCTGTAAATTACGTGCATATCATGATTGTGACATCAAAGACACTTGTTTTGTCATTTATAGAAAATGATAGGGTTATTGACGTGCCAGGTAACACCATGGTCGAAAAATCACGTCGTAATCAGGGAATGAAGTTGTGCAGGAGTGAACTTACTTCTCCTGGGAAGAAACAGCAATGTTTTCGTTCAATGTGTTTACCGAAACTCATCTGCAATAAAGTAAGTCGCATGTGCAGTGTTTCAATAATGTCTGACTCGCAGGCCAGTGGATGATTTCGACGTGCAGATTCACGACGAGGCATCTGCGCTTTGATAGCCTGGAAACGACTCAACATTTGTGCCTGTAGGCGTTGGAAAGTCGAATTCAGAATCGAGCCGCAGACCCGATCGAGTTGGTGACAAACCTGGAACAAGTAGGAGAGAGGGAAAGGAAGAAAACGAATTTTTAGATTAACGATATGTTGGCTAGGCGATATAAACTTACTGGTCGCAAGCTAGCTACAGTGTTGTAGTTCACGTAACTACAGATCTTTTCCAGTATTTCAATAGGCATATCCAAAAGATTTAATTGCCGGTGCATGTCTACCGTTGCTGCTGCTGGTGGACTTTCCACTATTTGAAGTGTAGAGAACGGTCCAGGCACGTGTGTCGAATTTTTGCGATGTTGTACCACTTCACCGACGGTTTCACAAACCGAACCTCCCCCACCACCACCACTAGTTCCCCCCATGTTACTCGACTGTCGTGTGGACACCATTTTGCTTGTTTCTAATCACCAGCTGTAACATATGTCAAGTTTCATTCGTCAAATTAGCGCAAACAGAAGATGGTTTTAACTATTTTTATATACAGGGAATTTGTTTTCAAGTGTCTCTACCCAAGAAATCGATCAGATTCATATTTGTGGATAGAGAATTACATTTTTGGAATTTGTGCGGACATGCTCTACTTCACGGATGTATTCTACTAGTTCCGACATGTCCAAATAAAAAGGTTTAATCGAGGTAGGGCGAAATAAAAAGGTGGCGAGGTATGAAGGCTTAAAAATCCCACATAAATAGTAATGGGAACACCAACGCCCTCTGAATTATGGAACCTTTCTATTTGGTTCTTCAGAGATAGCACCTTTTTATTTGGATATGCCGAATGCCAATTATAGTCAATTTTTTACTGGAAAGGTTTTTTTGAGCTCTAATAGACAATGCTGAAAAAAATTGTTAAAAAACAATGGTGAAAGTTGTATCAGAATTTAAAAAATTGATTAGAAAATCTTGGAATATTTTTTTCCGCAAAATTATGTAATTCTGAGTTAAATAAAGATAAAAGTGTTTATATCTAGTGAATTTGTAAGCTGTATGTTTTTTTTAAAGCCATATACTACGCCCAACTCTTGCCGGATATCCGAAAATTTTTGCACACTGCCTTTTTTTCTGAAATAAAAGCTTAGCGGCAATTCAAGCGACCCTGCAGAACTTGACATTTTTTTGGACAATGATCCATCAGCCTTAAAGTGCGTTCTATCGGTCTACGCAATAAAAGCGAAGATTGAGTGTTCCGAAGATAAGATAATTTTAATTAAAATTAGCATCCGATAAGCGTAAGGCTTAAATCCCAAAGTCTTGAAAATTCGACATATTTTCCTTGCAAGAAAAGCCTGGTAATTGTCAACTTTAGTTTCTGTTCGTACATTTTGTAATGAAAGCTCATTGACTGAGTATTGATTTTCCAAAGCAGTAATATGCCATTTTCTGTCATGTTCGAGAAACCAGACTTTGAAATATCCACCAGAAGGCATATAGTTTGGCAAAACATACTTTCAATTGATCGGAAGATCAAGCTGTAGTTCTTCGGCTTTATAGCCGATAGATTGGGTGTTCGACTCTTATTGCCTAGACTTTTTTACATTCTCATCAGAGAAGGTATTAGATTTGTGTAAAATTTGACCCCCCCCCCCCAGATTTTGTCAAATGTCTACGTTTGGAAACCCCCTAAATCCGAAAAATACGTTTTCACGAATGTGTCTGTCGGTCTGTTTGCATGTACACTGCCCTGCGAAAGTTTGGACTCACTTAGAAAAAAAATAGCGTAAATTTCATTGTTTTCTTAAATTTTCAATAACTTCTGAAATAGTCTACGTTTTTTAATGTTCTTAGGCTCATTTTGAAGCTTTTTTTTAACCGTATTGGGATCTGAAATCTTGAGGGCACCACTAGCGGCAAAAGCAATATGGCCGGCGACAGTAGGTAGACGTCTCATAACTCATGTAAAAACATTGAAAATTAGTCTCAAACCTTAACAATGAAAGTAACAATAGCTAAAATTTGTGATTTCACAAAATCTACACCGGCATGTAGAAACTTCATAGGAGAAAGAATTTTACATGCAGGAAACCTTCTATTTTGCGTAAAAGAGGTGGAAAATGAAACTTCAGTTTCTATTATTGCATTTTGTTTGCAAACTTCGAATTTAAAAACTCTTGTTGTCTAAATAATAAATTCTTCAATTTTTTCCCCTCATAAACATTTAAAATGTAATATTAACTGTCGACATTTCAATGCAAAATTTAATTGATATCAACTTGAAATGACAAATCAGCTGTCACTTTTTTCAGATTTGAGGTTATGTTGATATATTTGTACATAAAATAGTATTTTTATTTAGAATCTGCTTTGATTATTCTCACTCGGAGTTTGAATTTCGTGAATTTTTTACTTTATTCTGTTTTATTTCTCGAGCCATATTATCAATAAATGCTGTAAATGTACTATAAGATTTTTTATATATTTTTTTAAAAATAGGAGTTTATTTACATTTCAAAAAAAACGAACAGTTTCTGGCTTTCGAGCAGTAGAAGAGCAACCAAACACACAAAAACACACTTTGCTTTTCGATTTTCGTGGCGAAAACTCCATTGATAAAGTTCGATTCATTTTATTTGTAACTTTTTATTTATCACTTTTTATTTTTATCCCGGTTTCACTGTAAAAAAACACTGTAAAACCTTTAGAAACATTATTTTCGTATATTCGCCTACACTTCCCGTCAAAATTTACCAACTCTCAGGGCTTTCCGATTCAGTCACCAGGTGGCATATTCGAGTATTTCAGATCCCAATCACAACAGCTTACGAGTATGAATCGTTAAAAATTTCTTTTCGAATTGCAAGAACTTGGGTTTGTAACATAAAAGTTGGAAAAATTGAAATATTATTTTTAGTAACAAAAATATTTTTGTAAAATATATGAAACATATAATCATGAATTTTCTATGTAGTTTCCCCCAAAATATATATTTATTTAACTTTTATTCTGATTTGCCTATAGATGCTGTTGAGATACGGTGAAAAAAAACCTTCAAAATGAGCCCAAGAACGTTGAAAAACGTTGACTATTTCGGAAGTTATTGAAAATTTAAGAAAACATTGAAATTTACACTATTTTTGCAATATCTACTTAAAAACTAGACAAATTCGCTTCACCCTGGGCCTTATTTTAAACAGAATTTCGAAAACAATCAACCTTTTAAAGACACATTTTTTTAGCTTCGGTATAATTAAAACGATACATACAAAAAAAAAAGATTTTTTAAAGTGAGTCCAAGCTTTTGCAAGGCAGTGTATTTATGCCTGTCTGTCAGCACGATAAATTTTGAAAAAATAATTCTTTCAGATTAGCCTCTGTTACTCTTTTAGTGTCCTAAACTAAAGGTCAAGTTCGTTAGCCAGCCATTTTGGATACAAATTCAAAAAGTGAGCGCCTTTTGAATACTTTTCATATCATTTTGTCAAAATTCAAGAATTCTCTGTTCGGTTATTCACAGTATTTAAAAAGTCGAATAATTTATCTAATGACTTTTTTCATAAAATAAAAAATTATTAAGACTTATAGCATTTACAAAATTCCAAAAAACACAAGAAAATGAACCTTTTAAGCCAATTAACGGACGATATGAAAAAATGGAAAGAGAGAAAAAAGTTTCTAAAAGAATGCACAATTTTTTTAAACGGGACACTGAAACTTCGTCTGCTTTAATACCAATGCAAGTTACCAATAAATTATAATGATATACATTTATGAGAATGATATAAAATTGCAGGGATAAACTCGAGTGCGAAGCACGAGATACGTGATGAGAATATTTTCGTTAAAGCCGAAGGAGCTTTAACAAAAGAGAATTCACAATCGCCAAATTACTATTGTAAATACTTTCATCTTTTGCTTTCAAAAGTCTATGCAGAAAGATCGAACGCGAGGTAATTACATTATCGAGCGCGAAGCGCGCTGTAAATGCATTATCGAACGTGAAGTGCGAGTTAAATACAAACAGTAAACTGAAATCAGGCCTAAAAAATGTTTGCATGCTCCGAATTTTTTGGAATTATTATTTTTTTAAACATTGACATTGCAAATGTACTGTAAATAGTTTGTTAAAAAAAAAAGTAATATCAGCAATGATTTTGAATTAAGTGAAAACTATTCTTTGAAATTTCAGAGCGGTACCAAGTCATATTTTTTTTTTAACAAAATTTTCAGAATACAATATAAATTTTCCCGGTTCGCAAACATTTTTTTACGGTCAATAAAATTAAAAAATTAAAACTCTAAAGTTAAGCATTTTCCAGTTAAACTGCTAAATTCAACAATTTTAACTTTTATCAATAATTGTAGAGTTTAAAAATTCAGATTCAATTTTTCAGAATTTGCAAATATATTTTAAAATGAATTGAATTTTTCCTACAATGTTTAAAAAATTCTGCAAATGTGAAAAACTTTCCTTAAAAATCTTCCAGACACTTTTTTGAAAATTTCATAAATCTTTTGAAAATTTCATAAATGTTCTCTTAAAACAATTTTTTAAAATAAAAAATAATTTTTAATTATCCTAGAAATCGTAAGAAAATGTTTTTAAAGCCTTTTCTAATTCTTAAAAAACCTCTAAATGTTGTGTTTTAAAATTATTTTAAATCTCTTGAAAACTTCTAAATATCTCTTAAAATTACTAAAAAAATTTCTAGAGTAATAAGCGTTCAATTGTTAGTTATAAATCAAAATTCAACAATTTTGCTTATAAAATAAAAAATTTTTAAATACAACAAAATACAACAACGTGAAACCAAGAAATTAATTTTTTACAAAGTATCAAAAAATTGAATTATGAACTAAAAAAATCAATTTACAGCCAGAAGTGGAATATTTACATTTTCAAATAAAAATATTAATTTTCAAACAAAAAATTAATTCACTTTCTGGAAAATATTTCAATTTTCAAAAAAATAAAATCAATAAACTTCATGAAACAGTTGGGTTTTTAACTAAAAAAAAAATGTACCAAAGAGATAATTTTAAACAGAAATAATGAATCGTAAACAAAACCATTTTTTTTTTGTTTAAGCAGTTTAACTTTGAACAAAGTAGTTGAAATGTGTAATAAAATAAACTTCTTTTGCTCCAAAAATAATCATTTTTCACCAAAAAGGCGAATTTTAAGTTAGAAAATTATTTTTTTAATAAAAAAAACTATTTTTTAACCAAAAACGATTAACTCTTAAGAAAAAATGTTAGGCTGACATTTTAACTAGAAAGATTTTTATTTTAAATTAAACCAAAAAAAAAATTGAATTTTCAAACAAGAGCTATTTTTCTACTAATAAAAATTAATTTCCAACCAAATCCATGAATTTAAACTAAAAAGTTAAATTATGAACTAAAAAAAAATCCATTATCAACCAGAAGTGGAATAGTCAAATTTTCAGTTAAAAACATTAAAAAATTATTTAAAATTATTTTTCAACAATAAAAGAGAAATTCTCAAAAAACAATGTAATAGTTGACATAAACCGAAAACGATTTTTATTTTGAGTTAATTTTTTTTTTAATTCAACCAAAAAGGACGAATTTTTAATCAAATTTCTACCAAGAAAAATGACTTTCCCACAAAATACATAGAATTTAAACTAGAAAAGTTGAATTATAAATTGAAAAACTCCATTTACAACCAGAAGTGGAATATTTAAATTTTCAGTTCAAAAATTAATTTTTTAACAAAAAAAACTCATTTTCAGCAAAATATTTTAATTTTCATGATAAAAAAATTTCAACAAATAGTTGTATTTTTAACAAAAAAAAAAAACTTTATTAGAGATGAATTGCAACTGAAATTATGAATTTTAAACAAAACCATTTATTTTTTTATTGAAGCAGTTTAACTTTGAACAAAGTAGTTAAATTGTAAAAAAGAAGAAATAATTTTGTGCCAAGAGGAATTATTTTTTACCAAAGACGAATTTTAAGTCGAAAAATTATTTTTCAACAAAAAAACTATTTTTCAACAAAAAACGAATAAATCTTTCGAAATAAATTTTAGACTTACATTTTAACCAAAAAGATTTTTGTTTTAAATTAAATTTTTTTTAAATTAAACCAAAAAAGATTATTTTTTCCACCAAAAGCTTTTTTCTATAAATAAAAATTAATTTCCAATAAACCACATCGAATTTCATCTAAAAATTTGAATTTTAAACTAAAAAACTCGATTTACAACCAAAAGTGGAATATTTAAATTTTCAGTTAAATCATTTAAAAAAATTAATTTGGACAAAATATGTAATAGTTGCCACATAAACCGAAACAGATTTTTGTTTTAAATTAATACTCTTTTAATTCAATCGAAAAACATGAATTTTCAAATAAAAAGTTGAATTACAAACAAAAAATCTTCATTTACAACCAGAAGTAGAATAGTTACATTTTTAGTTAAAAACGTGCATTTTTAAACAAAAACCTAAATAATTAAAAAAAAAAATTTTAATTTTCAACCGTAGAGATGATATTAGTACTAAAAAAGATTTTAATTTAAAAATTTTAAAGAGGAGAATTGAACAAAAAAAAATCGAATTTTTCACGAAATTGTTGAATTCTCAACCAAATAGTCAAAAATTTTAAATAAAGAGGATCACTTGTTAACCAAAAATTGAATAATTCAAAAATCATAGACAAGATTAATTCCCAATTATAAGGATGGATTTATTTAACAACAAAAAAACGGACTTCCAAGTAAATTCATGAATCTTTAACAAACAAAAATGAAATTTCAAAAAGTTGAATTTTCAACCAAAAATATCATTTATTAAATCAGTAATTACTAAAAAAGTAATCAGTAACTTTCACAAATTAAATGAGTGCTTGTAAATGATCTAATCCGTAACTTTCCATGCGTTCCACGTTAATTTTAATTATTTATTAAAATATAGAAGTTTAATTAATTAAAGTTTAAAAATTAAATTCATTAATTCAGTCAGCAATATTAACTGATTCACATATTAAAACGACTGTTTTTTCAGTAGAAATTACTGGGTTTTCAGTTAAAGCGTGCTTGATTATTTAAATCAGAAAAATTTTCACAGAAAAAACTGAAAAGCGATTTTTGTTTGACCGATTATTATGAAAATGCAACTAAATGTCCATCGATTTTTAATAATCTTTACATTAAACTAAAAATTGATTATTCTCTCCGAACTATCTAGAATGAGCAACGCGTGGTGCGACTATACGTAATCAACGAATAAATTTTCCTCGATTTTTGAGCTTGTAACTGAGAAAACGAAATTACTGCTATTTGTGACAATAAGTTTGTCGTTGACAATTTAATTATTTTCACAAACCCCTGCTCCGAAACCACAAATACCCAAATTTTCTCACTACACTTTGAAGGACATGTAGAAAAAAAAATGGAAGTTTTTCACTTCGCGTTAATCACCTTAATATACAGATGAAAGCTAAACCCCGAAAAATCATATTTTAAAAAGAGAAATATCCTCTATTATCTCTGCTCAGTGCACACGAAATGGAATTAATATGCACGAAAGTCACGGTCAGTCCCTATTTCTCTCGATTTTTTTTATCGCGGTGGTATCACTATTGAAAGAAAATACACGATCTTTCATGTACGTCAGTTTCAATTGTAAACGCAATGTTGAAAACGATTTCATCCATACATTAGTTAGGCAGAGAGAGACAGAGAGCGTGAGACAGGCCAAAGGGGAGGGGGTATGATAAGGTGAAAGAATAGCAAGAAGAGTTGATAGCGGAGAAGAGAAATTGAGATTTAGAGAAGGAAGGCGTGAGAAAACAAGAAGGAGGAAGTTTTGATAAAGTATTTTTTGAACAAATCGTGGGCCCTCATACCCTTTATTCGAAGAAATATCACTGCATCTGTGTTGGCGTTTTCAGCGACATTTTGACGGGGTGTCTGTACCTCGGTCTCCGTGCTCGTCTCTCTCCCGACACACCTAAACTCACCTACACACATCAAGTCACTCACACACATGCACAGAAACGCCCGTTCATCACGAAAGTCCAACAACGCAACGCGCCTGCTTTCTCGTACCTCGATCTCGATTCTTCTTCACAAAGCTCACTTCCTTGTACTCCTACTCTTTCTCCTTCTTTTTTCACCTCCTAATGCACAGAGTTTGTCATACTCCCACTATTTTTTTCAACACTAGTTTTTCTCTGGAAACAAGTTCACTCGCGATGTGCACTAGTGCACTATGTTGCACTTTCGTGTGCCTGTGTGTAAATGTGTAGTACACCAACAGGATCACACAAAGATGGCGTAACGTGCTCGAGAAAGAGTGGAGGGGGAATGGGAATTTAGCTTGTTGAGAGTGGGTTGGGTTGGGTTGTCCCCGACCTATCCATTTTTAAAAAACGCTTTTTTCATACCGTTCTTTTTTTTCTCGTGAACTTACCGCGGAATAATGTTTCCTTCCGAGGTGGAATTGTTGATTGCAGGATTTTAGATGCTAAACATGGCAAATCGGAACATTTAGATCTACAATGAGAACCTCTACAATGACGTTGCCACTAATCTACGCATGCATGAATAGCACTCACACATGCGTCGATATAAAGTATAAACTTTAAGGGCATGTGATACTTAACCGATTCCTACTTTATCGACATTTCTTTTTTTTCGTATCTAACCAATTCCACGCGAAATGAGTTTTTGAGCTAAAATATTAAGAAAATATAGGAAAAGAACTAAAGATCCTTTATGTACTAATCCATTCTCACAGATGCCAAAACAAAATTTCCAAAAAATTTTTGTTTGTTTGTTTGAAATTACATATTTTCAACAAACATAAACTTTATCAAACTATATTCTGCAAACAAAAAATTGCACAAGGAAGCTTTCAAAGAGTTATGTTCCTGAAAGAAAACTACTTTAAAAAAATACTCAAGAAAGTCAATTTGTAAAAAAAAATTGCACAAAAATGTTCACAATAAGAGAAGTATCTAAAGCGACAAATTAGAGACAGATAAATGATAATTTCAGAAAGAGGGAGAACTTTTTTATTATTTACATTTTTTGTAAATGTACAAATTTATTAGTACAGTTAAACCTTGATTATATGAATCTCGATATCTTGAACATCCCTTTATCTGGAGCCCCCATTACTAGTCGCCTATATCCCCAATCTTTGGAATTTTTTAAACTGCGCTTGCGTCGCGCCGACAACCCGATTGGTCACCGTTTGCGCGCTGAGTTTGAATTATATAAATATTCAGATATAATATTTATGAGTAATAATGATTGTAAAACGCATCAAAAGTAATTTTTAAATCCTAAATTAAAATGTTGGAGTAACCCATAAAAAAATAATGCGATTTCCATGCAAAAACCATGATTAATTCTGGTGTCAGGAAAAATAAAATATTTTTTCTTTAATTTAGTATTTTAAATGTTTAAAAATGTTAATAAAAAGTTAAAAAGAAGTTTTATTTTTAAGCAAAAAATAGTCGTTTTAATAGTATAAATACGATTTGATTATTTGTATACAATCTTATATATTTTATAATATTAATACAATAATTAATTAGTCACAGTACACATAACAGAAAATTTGTTTAAATTTCTAGAAATCTAGACAACAAACTAGAAATCTTATTTATATATTTAGCGAATATTTTATCACTTTCTTGTAATCCAGGTCTTCTTCAAGTTATTAAAAAATGTATGATATAACATTTATCAATGCAGTAATTAATTGTTCTTAATTCTTTTTTGGTAATTTTAGTAATTTTAATTTTAAGACTGAATATTTATATAATTCAAACTCAGCGCGCAAACAGTGACCAATCGTGTTGTCGGCGCCTGGTCGGCGGGACGCAAGCGCAGTTTAAAAAGTTTCCAAGATTGGGGACACTGCCAGTCGCCCTGCTTCTTTTTGACGTTTGCGCAGGTGGTGCGCAAAGATTAAAAAAACCGCCATTACATATTACTGCGTTTATGTATACAGCGCAACTTCACTTCCCCTCCGAGTTAGAGATGGTGAGTGACGTCAAATGACTCCGAACATATCGTTCATCTGACCGATTTCCCGTCATCTGACTGTCTGACCGGACATTTTGGAAAAAGTGGAAATCATATTACAAATATTGATTGGAATATTTTTTGACCAAATCATGCATGGGTACGTTTTCACGAAGATGTGTTTTGAATTAATCGTGGAATTAATATCTTTCATAGGATTCATTTCTAGCTACTTTGTTAATTTATGGCAAATTTCATTGGTTGATAACTTAGATATGAACTCGATGTATCAAAACGCCGTGAAAACGTACCCTGAGATGAAAACGTGAATAATTGAAGTGAACGAAATGATATTGCTGTTATTTTTTTAATTTAAGACCAAGATTGTATAAGATTAAACTATTTTCCCATCCTTTTTTTTAAACCTCTATTTTTTTGCGCGCGTTTCCAGTTTCATTTCCTGTCACTAAATTGATGCCTAGAATAAATAAAAATGTAATCTACCATATAATAAGTAATGAAAGATGAAAATGCCATAATGTGAGAAAATTAAAAAAAAAAGTGTTCCTGATTAACGGACATCGGTCACCTGACGGTCACTCTCCATCTCTACTACGAGCGACATCGATAATTTGAACCACCCACCCCAAAAAGTTCGTAGAATCGAGGCCCGAATTTACATAAACCTCCCTTAGTCCCTTTTCCTTATTTTACCAAACTTTCAGCTAGATATCCCATTTCGTGTAGATCTAAGAGGATCTTTTTACGGTGGCCTGTTTTGAATTAATTGTGGAATTGATCTTTTTCATAGGATTAATTTCTAATTACTTTGTTGGTTTATGGCAAATTTGATTGGTTGATAAACTAGATACGAACTCGATGTGTCAAATTAAGTTAACGGTTAATTCAAAACAGGTCTCCGTGAAAAGGTACCCTTACACGAAGGTGTGATAGAAAAAATATCGGTAAAGTGGGAACCGAATAATTTTCATGTTGTAAACATGTATATTTTTGTGATGCGATTCGAAAACTGACGATATATGCTGGTAAAGTATGTACACCATCAAAATAATTACATTTATATTTAAAGAAATTTAATTTCCCCTCCACGTATACCTAGCGCATGTGCAGAAACTGATATCCGCTGGTCTGTTTTGTTTCGCTAAAAAATTACTAAAAAATAGAATTACTTCACTCAATCTGTTTGTTTTCTTTATTAAAAAATAAAAATGTCTTTACACAGAGGCCCACTTTAAATTAATCGATGAACTACTCAGTAACATCGGAATCAATTCCAGTTACCTTGTTGGTTTATGGCAATGTGATTTGTCGAGAACCGAGATGCGAACTCGATGTGTCAAATTAATTAATCGATTAATTTAAAGCATGTCTGCGCGACAAATAAGGCATCCTAACTATATAGTTGAACATTTATAGACATTGCCCTGGATCAAGGATTGAAACTTAAACGTTTAAATTTGCCGCCCGTGTACACCAGAGTACTAGCGTTCTGCGCATGAGCAGAACCCCCTCCTAGTTTTTTTATCGCTCTGTTCCATGAGTGGTTGGACGCTGTTATTCCTTTCTTCCGGGCAATCCGATTGCTTACATGCGAAATTAAAAAGTGACGTCGGCTGGCAAGATGTATGCACGCTGAGGGACAGGACCAAGCTATACTACCAATAATAACAACGGGGAAAAAAATGATTGTTCAACATAACTGTTATTGGATATTATGTTTCATTCTTCAAAAGCTTTTCAATTGAATAATAATATTGTTATTTTTCTGTAACAATTTTATTATAGGATTAAATAGCTTTTGATAGATAAAAAAGACTATCCAAATAAACTTCATGGCCATCGATCCATAAACTACGTTCGATATTGATATTAATAAGTTGAAAAATCTATTTTAATATTTCAGATTTCACACTCTTTTCCTGTTTTCTAAAGAATTCCTCTTTTTCCGTTTGAATGAGAACTCAATTTATAGAAACCCAACCATAAGGAAAATCCAACTATTTGTAGTTAAAAATTTAATTTTTCAATGCATCCCATTTGGTTGAAGGATCTACTAATTAAATAAAAAAATTATTTTTATAATAAAAATGGAACTATTTTTTAAAAAATTCAACTCCTTTATTGAAAGTTGATTTGTGTTGTTAAAGGTTTACTTTTTTGGCTAAAGATCCATATCTTTGAATAAATAATGGAACTATTTGGTTGAGAATTCGTTTAATTTTTTGCTAAAATTTAATTTTTTTAAATGAAAATTTAACTATTCCATTTTTGCTTAAAAAGTTGTATCTTTTAATTAAGTACCCAAGATATTAGTAAAACTTTTTATCTTTGAAGATTCATTTATTTTGTCGATAATTCATCTTTTTGGCAGAAAATTAACCCTCTCGGATAAAAAATCATATTTTTGATTGAAAATTCAAATATTTGTTGGAATTTTAAACTCTCTTTTTGAAAATTATTGTTCAATAAATTCTTCATTTTAGTTAAAAATTGATCATTTCGCTTGAAAATGAAGCTATTTTGTTAACAATTCCTTTTTTATAATTCATCATCAATTTTTTAATAAGAATATTCCATTTTTTGTTGAAAATTAATATTTTATAGTTTTGTCCTTTAGATTTGACTCCAGAATATCTAGGTGCGAATTTTTTTGTTTAAATAATTTGATAAAAAATTATATCATGCTTTATAGTTCTGCAATTGTTATAAAAAAACTAAACGACCAATTGAAAAACTAACAACACCATTGCATTCGTCTTGTAAATATGTAGATACGCCTTTTTAAAGCCATTTTTTAAACAATTAGCGCCTTTGTTAATAAGCGTCAATTTGCAGTGTAGTGTAGATATGGATTTCAAACTTTTATATTTAATTTTGAACAATCTAAGAATCATATACAAAATTAAAGAAACCTTTAGATTCCTCTTTAAAAAAAAAATGGTTTTTAGTTTTTTCTTTAAATTAATTGCAAAAGTTTGAAACTCATATCTAGGGCTACACAGAAAATGTACTCTTATTAACAAATGTGCTAATTAAAAAAAATGGTTTAAAGAAGAGAAAAAAGCGTATCTAGGTATTTTCAAGGCGAATGAAATGTTGGTTTCTCGATTAGACGCTTAGTTTGTTAATAATATTTGCAGAACTATACAGAATAATTTAATTGTCTAACAAATTATTTGAGCAAAAAATGCGCACCTAGATATTTTGAAATCGAATCTAAATATGTTTTAATTTTTGATTATCACTCTTAGTTTGTTAATAGTTAATTAACCAAATTTCCAATCCATATCTCTAGCAAACTATAATGTCCTGAAAAAATGTCCTTTTTGTTTCACATTGCAAAGGATTCATAGAAAATAAGCCTATTTTGGTTGAGCATTCAACTGTTTTATTGAAAATTCATCACTTTTTTCGAAACTTTAACCATTTTAGTAGAAAAATTAATTATTGAAAAATCATGTTTTTGGGTTGAAAATTCAACTATTTTGTAGATACTTGGTTTAACGTTAAATTTGAAAAAACTTCATTTTTATTGGTTCAAGATTCATAATTTAAAATGAAAAGTTAACTTTATAAATTCAAAATTCAACAATTTCGTTAAAAAAACTTTCGCCTTTTTCGAAAATGTAACTATTATGTTAAAAATTTTGTTTTGTTTTGTTTTGCTTTGTTAATAAATCAACTTTTTTTATAGAAAATGTTTTCTTTGGATCGAAAATTTAGCTATTTTATGGTCATCTTTGTGGTTTAAAAATTCAACAAGTTTATTGCAAATTTAATCTTTTTGAAATTGTAACTATTTGCATAGAAATTATTCTTCTTTTTTTTTTAATCTCAACTATTTTGTTGAAAATTTTTGTTTTAAAAATTATTTTTTTTTTCGAATTAACTAATCTATTTTTGGTTGAAATATTTGTCTTTATGAGTTGAAAAAATATCTATCTGGTTGAAAAGTCATCTTTGTGGATTAAACATTAACTTTCAGACTGAAAATTCGTCTTTTTCTAGGGTCATCAGCGAGGTAAAATCAAAAATGGTAAAGTTAAGGAATGAATGAAAAATAGAAAAAAATAAATAAAAAAATAAAAATAAATAAAAATAGAAAAATAAAATCTCCATTCGTTTAAAAAAAAAAAGAAGAATATTTTACAAAAAAAGCAAATTTTTAACAAAATAAATGAATGGTTTAACTTTCAGTTAAAAAATACTTTTCAATAAAAAACGGAGTTTCAATTCTGAACAAAAAACATTTTTTAATGCCATGTGATATTATGATGAGTGGGTCAGGTGGCCAGATTCCTACCTTACCGACATATTTTAAATGTTCTAACTTATTTAAGTAGCGCTACATCGACTTTACAAATTAGGATAATAAATAAGAAGCAGTAAGAAAGATGATTCTGGTCCTAAATTATAATAATTATGAAAAAATAATAAAATATTTGCTGTGAACATTTTTTTTTTGGTTTTTTCTTCATTATTAAAATTTAGGATAATACCTACCTAGTTGGGAATAAAAAAGGTTGGTAAGGTAGGAATCTGGTCACGTAACTCACTCGTAGTATATATATGCTTAAGAACTAAGTTGAAAAAAAAACTAATTTTCGACAAACAAAAAAACGAAATTTCACCAAAAAATAATTTTTCAACCAAAGAAATGAGCTTGTAACCAAAATAGATGAATTTTCAGACGAAAGAGATGTATGGCCCTCGGCATGCAGACATCCTGCCAGCTGACGTCGCAATATGAAATAACTATTTGCCTGATCCAGAAGAATGAAGCGCTACACTCGCAAGGGTACCTTTTCACGGAGGTCGAATTTGAATAAGCTGATGAATTAATTTGACACATCGAGTTCGTATCTAGCTTCTCAGCCAATTAAATTTGCCATAAACCAAAAAAGGAGCTAGAAATCAAAAACAGTTAAATAGAATAATCAAAGAAAATAAGACGATTTCTCTCAAAAACAATTTGTTTTATAAACAAGAACTATTATAACTATTTATTAATATTTAATATTTATATTAATTTTTTTTATATTTATATTTTATATTTTATATTAATATTTATATTATATTTATTATTATAACTATTATTAATAAATTGTAGAGAATAAGCCATGTTTCGTATATTTAATTTAAATTTTCGCAGAACTCGGACCCGAACAGATTGCGCACTCTGGTGAGTGGTAAACTCCCCCACACTCTACTCTTCCTATTTGCCATTTTCCATTCACAGCCCTGAATTCTTAAATTTCTGAGGAATTAAGTTCAGGTTATATAACCAAGAATATGACAAAATTTAGTAGAATTTAAAAAAATTTAATAGAATTTAAGAATTTATGATTTTTAACAATATCTTTTTTGTTCAGGTTATATCAGCAGTTGAATATAAATTATTTTTTAGCTCAGACATATTCAGGTATTTAAAATATGCAAAGCAGTAACTTAGACGCATGACATTTTCAGAATTCTCTGATTTTTCTTTGAATAATTTTTCATTTCAAATCATTAATCTTGAAATACCAGCATTTGAATATTGTGACATTTTTACCATCGAATATTCTTTAAGTAGAATAAAACAGTGGTTCATATGCAAATTTAAATTTGTCAAATGTATTAATTTATTTCAAACAAAAAAAGTTTTTTCTACTTTAAAAGATAACTCTTTTACAAAATAACTGAATTTTGATCATAATAGTTGAATATTCGACCTAAAAAGACAAATTGTTAAAGAAAAAGTGTCATGATTTATATTTTAATAAAAAAAGAATTAAATTTATACAACAAAAGAAAATAATTTTAAAACCAAAAAGACGAATTTCCAACAAATAAAGGTTTTTCGCTCACCAAAAAAAAAACGCGAATTTTTAACGAAAAAATATCAATCTTAAAAAAATGAAAAATGTACATTTTCTGTAAAAAATGAATTCTAAAAAAAAAGTATTTTCCACTAAACAGTTAGATTTTAACAGTTAAATCAAAAAGATAAATTTTCAAAAAAAGAGCTGAATTTTCTGTTGAAAAAGATTTTATTCGAGTTTTGACGATCAAACTATGCATTTTTGAACAAGAAATAATCTTCTATTAAAAACTTTGAATTTTCAATCCAAAAAGACGAATTTTCAACAAAAAAGTATGACTTTTTAACAAAATTGTTGAATTCTCTAGCAAATAGTTGCATTTTTATTAGAGAATATAAAATTTATCTTAAAGCAACATCAAAAACATCAAAAATTGAATGTTTGTAACGAAAAAATAAGTTTCTACGAAAAAAATTGAATTTTAAATCCAAAAAGACGAAATGTTTCAACCAAAAAGGATGAATGTTTAACAAAATAGTTAAATTCTCTACCAAAGTTACATTTTTAACCTAACAAAAATATTAATTTTGTACTAAAACAGATAAATTTGTAATAAAAAACCATTTTTTTTTACAAGTAGAACTTTCATCCAAAAAATATTTGAGTTCATTTTTTAACACCAAAATATAAATTTTAAACAAAAAGTAAATTTTTTACTAAATAGTTAAGTTTTCAAGAAAATAGTATAATAGCTTAATTTCTAACAAAACAGTTGCATTTTTATCAACAAAAAAATTTAATTTTTGCTAAAGCAAGTAAACTTTAAAATAAAAAAGACAAACTTTCAAAAAAATAATTAAATTTTTAACCGAAAAGTTAACAACAAAAAAATCAATTTTCTATTAATTAAAATGAATTTTGAGATTCTCATAAATCCTGAGAGAATTTATATCTCGGTTATATTCTCGGTAATATTCTCATTCTCGTTACTGTTCTCAAAGTAATATGACCGACTCAGAACTCTACAGCCCTATGCATCGACCGTGCAGACTGTAGGTGTGTGCATTATCAGGGTCAGTGAACTAATCCGACTGTTGGCGCTCCGATCAGGACGGCTGTCATTTGTATTTCAATTCATGGGAGATAAACATAAATTAATTTTTAAAAACTTGAAACTGTTTTTAAATTCTGAGATTTTAAATTTTATGTTCTTTCATAATTTGTTATGTTTTTTATTAAAAAATTGTTCGAATTCAAAAGTTTATAATTGTTCTAAATATGATAGAATCTTTATTTCTTTACAATTTTTCTCAAAATCATGAATGATCTATATATGTAAATCTTGAGTTATGAATATTTATTAAAATGAATAATTATAATTAAAATATAATAATTATTAATATAACATTTTTTATAATTAATTCAGAGTGCCCGTTTTAATCGAAGAAAAAATGTCCGATCATTTCCCGTTTTTTCAGGTTTACAAAGAAAGTTTTGAACTTTTGAAGCTAAAATTTTTTTATTTGAAATTATAGAAACTACGAATTTTTGAATTTAAACAATCAGTAAATAAATAATTTTTAAACTTTTATAAATTGAACAATTCAAATATTTAAAAAATATATATAAATCCATGCTATAATTTTCAATTCTAGAAATTGAAAAATCAATAAACAAATTTATAGATTTTCAAAATTATATCGTTTGTCAGCGATTTGTAGTGCGAGACACAATAAATTGAGAGATTTCATTTTTTTAACAGAAAAAGTAACATTTTTATTTTAGGTCCTCACAAATTAATAATTTTTCAAACGTTTTTCATTCATTAACAATAATTTTGAAATCTATTTTAAATATTCTTTTAGAATTACGATTAAACATTTTTCCAGGACTCTTAAGAAAATGTTCATATAATTCAAAGTCTTTTTTCAAATTATTCTAAGTTTTTCTAAAAGTTTTATTAAATCCTGTGAAATAAAACAATGAATCAATTAAAATGTCTCCAGTCATTTTTTAACAATTGCGGACTTTTGAAATCTTTTTTAATATTCCGTTAAAATTAATTTTTCAAAAAGAAAAACCATTTAAACTTTTCACACGAATTCTATGAAAAACTTCTTTATTATCTTCAAACTTTTGAAAATCCTTAAAAAACTTAAAATAGTTATTTTGAAATCTTCCAAAATCTATATTTTCTTTTGATAATTTTTGTAAATATTTTTAAGTTGAAAATAATGTTTTTATCTTCAAAATTTCTAAATATATCTTGAACTTACTTAAATTTTTCCTAAATGAATAATTGTTCAAATGTTATTTATACAAAACAATCAACAATTTCACTTTATTTAATAGTTCTTTTTTTAAATTACAAATTTCTTAATTGAATGGGTAAAAATGGAATATTCAGGTCTTTTGGTATGAGAAAAAAGTAATTATTTTCTTTATTATTGTCGTAGCTTGAGTTGCAACGAAAAAATATATACACTAATATCCCATTGTTTAAACACTTCTTATTTTGCACATACTTGATAAAGAATATAAAATCTTAACTTTAATAAACTTTCTTTGACTTCTTTTTATCAATTTCCCCGATAAAACTAATTTCTTTAATTACTTGTAAGCTTCCGCCATGCAACAAAATACAAATATCAGCCATCCTGATTGGAGCGCCACTGTCGGATTAGTTTACCAGCCGGACGCTAAGAAAATCAGAATAGTGGGGGTGATGCATGGGGCTGTCTATAACTTCATACATCGTTTTGCGCACATATTGCAGGTGCATGTGATCTTTAGATTGTGTTGAGCACAAATGGCCGTAAATGAGGGCACTTTCGCACGCAATCAAATTATCCTCTTGCCCTTTCCTAACTCAACAAAAGAAAATAAATTCTGAAATTTGAAAACGATTTTAAAACACCTTAAAGATACTCATATCTCTCCGTTTCCAACTCCAAAGTATATTAATAAGTCCCTGGTGGATGTAAATCCTGTTTCCAGCTCCAAAGTATTTTAATAAGTTCCTGGATCCCGTTTTTAATTTCAAAGTATTTAAATAAGTTCCGACCAGATGTGTATCCCGTTTCCAAATCCAAATTATTTTCATGAGTTCCTGGGTACCCAATTCCTATTTCAAAGAATTTTAATAAGTTCCTGGGTCCCCGTTCAGAATTTCAAAGTATTTTAATAAGTTCCGGCCAGACGTAAATGTTGTTTCCAGCTGCAAAGTATTTTTATAAGTTCCTGGATCCCGTTTTTAATTTCAAAGTATTTAAATGAGTTCCGACCAGATGTGTATCCCGTTTCCAAATCCAAATTATTTTCATGAGTTCCTGGGTACCCAATTCCTATTTCAAAGAATTTTAATAAGTTCCTGGGTC
>NC_046659.1:149452987-149467507 GCF_010883055.1 Belonocnema kinseyi | reverse complement strand
ATTTCAAAGAATTTTAATAAGTTCCTGGATCCCCGTTTAGAATTTCAAAGTATTTTAATAAGTTCCGGCCAGACGTAAATCCTGTTTCCAGCTCCAAAGTATTTTAATAAGTTCCTAGATCCCCAATTCTTATTTCAAAGTATTTTAATAAGTTCCTGGATTCCTGTTTCCAATTTCAGTGTTTTTAATAAGTTCCCTACGCAGATGTGGATCCCGTTTCCCAACTCCATAAATGCTTTCTGTCAAACATGTATTTTCGCGCATCTTTATGCGCAGGGATCAAAGCCTAATTTATTCTAGTTTAGTTATTTGTTTATCTAGTTATTTTTAAACATAAGTATCAATAAGTTTCAAAAGTCTCGTATTGTTTATAATTCAGTATTCGCTAGTACTGAAAAAGTCCCGGTAATGAAATGTGCTGAATAAATACTAAAAACAGGCGCTAAAATTCAGAATTCCCGCCAGGGTTTCGATTTGCGTTTTTCGACTTTGGAGGTTAGGCACTTGCTTATAAAAAAACTCTAAATTGAGAACCTTTTCTGCGAATCTAGTCAATCTAGAATTTGATTATAATCAGTCAATTTTCAAACTCTTGAAAGAGTTGCTCGTTATTGGTGAGCGCAGTTAAATTTTCAAGATTTAAAAAGAAAAAAACAAAAGATTGTTAGTTCGACTCGCAGTCTCCAGAGCGCGATGACGATGATCACACCCCTGCGCGCTTTATTATTGAGGCAAATGGGAAATCTCTAATGCATTTAATGTCAGCGATCTCGTTGATGTGCAAGGGCGAGTATGAAAATCCGTTTGGGAAATGTTTTTCTAACCTAAAGAGTGTGTGCTCGAGTCTCGGGAGTCGAGATTGGCGCTGGCAGAGATAGTTTATTGGCGTTGGTGTCAACTGGTTGGTATTGGTGGCACCTTGTCAGTGTTGGTGTCAACTCGTTGGGGTGTGTTGGTGTTAGCTCCTGGTGTTAGTTTGCGTTTTGCGAAGCGGTGTTTGCAGTTACCAGTGTGTACTGTGTACACTGCAGTGGAAAAACGTACTTTCGCTGGTCCCGCGTGCGGCTTCTTTATCCCTTTGGTGAAATACGAATTTCGAGCTGGAAGACAAAAGGAAACAACGCGGGAAACAGCTCCTCACTGCCCGCAAAATTATGGAGATATCGAAAGCCCTGCAGGAGGAGATACTGTCGGTGCAAAATAAGCTGAAAAACGCCATACGCGATCATCAGGTGAGTGCCTAATTCAATTTCCGTCTTCGGCAACAAAAATATTTTTTTTTCGACAAATGAAGAATTGCCGAAAGTGTCATTTTTGTGTCATCGGATAAAGTTCGACTCGCAAATACTCGGAAAAGTGTCTTTTGTCGCGTGAGTGTAAAAACCGGAGCAAGTTTCAGATTTGTGCGATTATTTTGAGGGTGAGAGATAGTTGTAATTTATTGATAAGGGTGATAGAATATTGTTCAGCGAAGCGGGTACTTACTTATCAGTGTTGCCAGGTTGCAAAACTAAAAATTTGATTGGATTTGCCTGATGAAAATGGGGTTTTGTTTTATCTTCGAAGAAGTGATTACCGATAATTATGGGTCAAAATTCGCGTGTTGGGAATTTGTGATGCAGCAAACTTTTTGAACTATTTTGCATTATAAAATGTGATGCTGTTTTATTCTGGCTTTGGGTCCACGATACAACTTGGCGAGACTGGTTATAGGTAGCTGAAAAGTTTTCAAGGCAAGGTCAGTTTAGGCAGCTAGAGAATTACCTGCGGATCCCACGATTTGGGATTCAGGTCCAGGTATGTTGTTAGATTTCTGTGAGATGAATCTCAGCAGAATTATAGACTAATTATAGATTAAAAATAACGAATTTCATTTTTTCGCGATTTTCGGGGTGCGTAATTTTATCGGAAAAAGTGATAAATGGCTTGAAAATAATTATCAAATTTTTCAAGCGGACTTAACAATACTGATGACACTACTATTTTCTAAAATTGCTCGATAATGAAATTTTTTCACTTTTCTTTTAAATGTAGTTTACCATTTTTTCGCTGATTGGATAAAATAAAATATTTAAAGTTTTTTTTTTTTATTTCAAAGTTTTGAACAAAATTTAAGACATTTTAAAATATATTTAAAATTTCGAAGGATTTTTAGGGATTTTGCGAGACCTACGGGATTTTATTGGATTTCGAAAGACTTTTAAGGATTACATTTTTTATTAAATTTAAAGAATTTTTTATTTTCCCCTATTTTTTAAGAAACTTCGCCTTTTTATTTATTTTTTTCTACTAAAATATATTTTGCTTCATAACTTTATTTATGGAAAAAGTATAATAATTTTATTGAAAATTCGCGATTTTAGCTTAAAACTTAATTTTTTTTATTCATTGCTGAAAAATCTCTTTTGGTTGAAAATTCGACTCTTGTTAAAAAATTAATCTTTTTTTTATTGAGGGTTCAGCTGTTTTTTTTGAAAATTAGTATTTATTGGTTCAATTCCAATCTTTTTGATTTAAAATTAAAAAAAAAAAATTATTGCAATATCAACTATTAAATTTTTTGTTGAGAACTCATATTTTTTGTTCGAAAATTGAAATATTTTGCAGATAATTCGTCTCTTTCGATTGAAAATTAATTTTTTTTCTTTCGTTGCAGAAAAATCTTTTTTGTGTTAAAATTTCAACTTTTTTGTTCAAACATAACTTATTTTTAGTTAGGGTTTAACTCCTTTATTAAAAACTAGTTTTTTTATTGGATTCGAACGTTTTTTATATAAAATTTAAAAAAATTTGGTTGCAATATTAAATATTAAATTTTCTTTAGAATTCATCTTTTTTGTTCGAAAATTCAGCTGTTTTGTTGAATATTCGCCATTTTGGGTAGAAAATTCAATTATTTGGTTTAAATTTACTTTTTTAACTTTAAAAAAAATTAAATTTCCTTTTTTTTGTTGAAAATTCAAGTATTTTCTGGAAGATTCATCTGTTTCGATTGAAAATTAATTTTTTTTCTTTCGTTGCTGAAAAATCTTTAATTGAAAATACCCTTTTGTTGTATTCAAATGTTTTTGATTTTAAATTAAATTTTTTTTGTTATAATATTAACTATAACCTTTTTTTGTTTAAAATTCAACTGTTTTCTTAAATATTCGCCATTTTGGGTCCATCATTAAAATATCTGACTTAAAATTAACTTTTTTGTTCTAAATTCAATTCTTTTCTAGTTAAAAACTTAATTATTTTAGTTTATAATTAAACAATTTTGTTTCAAGTAATTCTTTTTTATTACAAATTTCACTGTTTTTTTGAAAATTCATTTTTTTGGAGTTTAAAATTCAACTATTTGGTTTAAAATATACTTTTTTTATTTAATATTCAAATATTTTGCAGAAAAGTTGCCTTTTTCGCTTGTAAATTAATTTTTTTTATTACTGAAAAATTTTGTTTGTTGGAAATTTCAACTTTTTAAAAAATATTTGACATTTTGGGTTGAAAGTTAAAATATTTGGTTTAAAAATTAACTTTTTCGTTGAAAATTTAATTCTTTTGTTGATAATTGAAAATTTTTATTCAAAAACCATTTTTTTAATTTCACTGCTCTTTTTAATTCGTCTTTTTGGGTTGAAAAATTAACTGTTTCGTTTATTATTTACTTTATCTTGTTTTTGAAAATGAAATTATTTTGCAGAAAATTAATATTGATTTTTTTGATAATTAAACAATTATATAAAAAAGTAATTCTTTTTTGTTGATAATTGCACTGTTTTTTTTTTAAATTCGACTTTTTGGGTTGAAAATTCAAGTATTTTGTGGAAAAATCATCTTTTTCGCTTGAAAATTAATATGCATTTAGTTGATAAATAAACAATTTTGTTAAAAAGTGAACCTTTTTTTGTTGAGAATTTCACTGTTTTCTAGAAAATTCTTCTTTTTGGGTTTTAAATTCAACTATTTGGGTTTAATTACTTAACTTTTTTGTTGAAAACTCAAGTATTTTACAGAAAATTGTCTTTTTCGCCTGAAAATTACTAATTTTTTCTTTTATGGCTGAAAAATTTTTTGGATTTAAAATTCAACTCTTTTGTTAAAAAATGAATTTTTGTATGAAGATTCAACTATTTGGTTGAAAATCTGTATTTTTTGTTAAATTCAGATGTTTTTAATTATTAAATAAATAATTTTTTTTGGTTTTAATATAAACTATTACATTTTTTTGTTTAGAATTAATCTTTTTTGCACGAAAATGAAACCGTTTTGTTTAATATTTGCTATTTTGGGTTAGAAATTAAAATTAACTTTTTAATTAAAAATGCAATTATTCCGTAGAAAATTTGTCTTTTCGGTTTGAAAACTCATGGCTTAGTAGAAATTTAATCTTCTTTATATTAAAAATTCTTGTGAACATTTTTTTTTTTGGTTGAAATATAATTTAGTACATTTTTTTATGAGAATTCATCTCTTTTATTCGAAAATTAGGTGGTTTCGTTGAATTTTCTTCTTTTTGGATTACAAATTCATTTTTGGTAGAAATATAAACTTTTTGTATCAAAACCAAATTATGTTTTTAATTGAAAAGTTTACTATTTTATTTTTTGTTTAGAATTTATATCTGTTAGTTTAAAATTCAACTCTTTTCTGGAAAATTGGTCATTTTGTATAGAAAATTCGTATTTTTCGACTTAAAATTCCTCGTTTGATAGAAAAATGCTATTTTTTTCCTTACAAATTTAATTATTGTGTTTATAATTCAACAGTTTGGTTAAAAAGTAATTCGTTTTTTCTTGACAATTTTACGGTTTTCTTCAAAATTCATCTTTTTGGGTTGATAATTCAACTGTTTGGTTTAAAATGAACTTTTTTTTTGTTTGAAAGTGCAAGTATTTTGTAGAAAATTCGTTTTATTGCTTCAAAATCCAAAAATGTGCCTAAAGTTTTTTTTTCTCTCATGGCAGAAAAATCCTTTTTGGTTGTACATTCAAATTTTTTTGTTGAAAATTCATTTTTCTGATTGAAAAATTCATGTCTTGCTAGAAATGACGTCTTTTTTATCAAAAATTAATCTTCTTTTGTTGAGGGTTCAACAATTTCGTTTATATTTGGTTTTTTTTGTTGAAATATCAACTATTATATTTTGAAATTCACCTTTCTTATATCAAAACTTAATTATCTTGTTAATAATTCAACCATTTAACAAAAAGTTATTCTTTTTTTCTTGTGGATTTCAGTTTTATCTTGAAGATTTGTCTTTTTTTTTTTGTTGAATATTGTTGAATATTTTGCTGAACATTCGTCTTTTTGTGTTGAAAATTTAAAATGTATTGAATTTTTTTTTCGTCAGGAAAGAAAAATCTTTATTATTTAAAAATCAACGCTCTTGTTTAACATTTGTCTTTATAATATAAAAATTCTAGTTTTCAAAGAATTAATATCTTTTTTGGTGAAAAATTAATCTTCCTTTGTTAAGGGTTCAGCTTTTTGGTTGAAAATCGGTATTTTTTTATTAAATTCAAACGTTTTTTTATTTAAAATATGAATATTTTTTGGTGGAAATATCAACTTTTGCATTTTTTTTGAAAATTCTACTATTATATTTTCGGTTAAGAATTTATCTCTTTTGGTTGAAAATTGATTTATTTTGTTTAAAATTAAACTATTTTGTTAAGAATGTAATTATTTGTGTTTTCAATTTTTTTTTTGTAGAAAATTAACCTTTTTGATTCAAAATTCAACTACATGTTTAAGTTTGAACTATTTTGTTCAAAAAAATTCATTTTATCGTTCGAAGATCTATCTCTATTATTTAAAATTTAACTATTTTACAGAAAATGAACTTTTTTGTTGAAAATTCATATTTTCGGGTTGAAATTTTTACTTTTTGACTTAAACATTTTATAATTTGATTAAATACGCTACAGTTTGGTTAAAAATAATTCTGGATTTATGGAAGATTAACCTTTTTTTTTTGAAAATACAATTATATTTGGTTGAAAATTAACTTTTTTCTTGAAAATTCATATTATTGGTTACTGTTTTCTATTCTCGACAAATCTCTTTGGTACAGTTTTATTTTAAAAAAAAATTATTTATCAATTATAAAATTGTTATTTTTATAAGGAAAAGTTGTCTTAAATAAAATTGTTCAAATAAAAACGCACCATGGAGATTTGTCAAAAATTTATTTTCGATTTTATATTTAGTACATCTTTAAAGGATCTCAAAGTTTTATTTAAAAAGATTCGAGTGGTTTTTACGCGATTTTAATGCCAAACTCGATTAGCAAAATAAATTAATAAAAATATCAAATCTTAATTGCAAAAACAGTTAACATCTCTAATTTATATTTAAAAAATTGTATGCTTATTTTCCTCCTGCCTCGATTTTTTTATTTCTCCTTCTTGTTGACGCATCATGCGAACTTTTTTCTTATTTTTATTTTACTTTTCTATATTTGTTCCTAGTAACAATTAAGAGCCCTTAATAATTCCTTATTAAAAAAAAAGAAAGATGCGTTTAGATTAGAATAATACTGGAAAATTTTCGAAAACAATTTCACTTTGTATTCCTTCCATGTCGTTGTGATATCGATTTATGGCTGAGAATATGAAGACAGTAATAGGCTACTTTCCCCCAATTAGTTGAGTAAAGCAAAAAAAAAAAAAAAAAAAGAAGGAAATTCTATTATGAAATTTCCAGAGGCAGTAACTTTGTTAACGATCTTTCGCAGGAGAGAATAAAATTGTTTGTGTAAAAAAAGTACCGCTGATACCGCAAAGTTTACGCGCATAGTCTTCTGGGTTGTAAATTATCTTTTTTATAAGCTTTGATGGATAAAAAGTCAGCAGAGCGAGTTCCTATAGAAATTTCCTACTATTTTTAGTCAGGGAAAATCTGGAATTCAGTGAACAGTCAGGAATTTTGAAGAAGAAACAATCTTTTGAAATATTTTTGAGCGTTTTAAAATATTCTGAAACATTTTTTATAAATTTCAATAGTTCGAAGGGATTTCAAAGAATTGAAAAAGAATTTTAGTTGTTTAAAACAAAATTCAAAAAAATGTCTAGAGTTTTATAAACTTTCTAGAGGCGTCGAAGGATTTGAAATACTTTGGGGTATTTTAAAAGATTCCCAGAATTTTTAAATAGATTTCAATAACTTGAAGAGATTCTAAATTAATTTTTAAGATGCCAGGGTATTTTTTTTTAATTCCGAAGAACTTTCCAGATTTTTTATGCTTTTAATTAATTTGGAATTTTTTAGGATATTTTAAAAGAATTTTAACGACATTTTTAATAGATTTCAATAGTTTGAAAGGATTCCAAAAGTATTTAAAAGGATTTTATGGTATTTTTAAAAATCCAAAGGAATTTTTTGGAGCTTTAAAAAGTTTTAAGGGATTTCAAATATTTGAAAGTATTTTAAAAGATTCGCAGAATTTTTTAATAGATTTCAATAACTTGAAGAGATTCTAAATTAATTTTTAAGATGCCAGGGTATTTTTTTTATTCCGAAGAATTTTCATGATATTTTCATTCTTTTAAGTGATTTGAAATTTTTTAGGATATTTTAAAAGATTAAAAAAATTTGTTTAAATAGATTTCAGTAGTTTAAAAGGACTTCAAAAGGATTCTAAAGGTTTTATGGTATTTTCAAAAATCCAAGGGAATTTTCAAGAACTTTAAAAAATGAAAAGGGATTTCAAATATTTTAGAGTACTTTGAAAGATTCGAAGAAATTTCGAATAGATTTCAATAACTTTAAATGATTTCAAAGGAATTTAAAGATGCCAGGGTATTTTTTTTTTAATTTTGAAGAATTTTCAAGATGTTTTTATTCTTTTAAGCGATTTAAAATGTTTTAGGGTATTCTAAAAGTTTTTTTTAAAAAAAGATTTCAATAGTTTGAAAGGATTCCAAAAGGATTTAAAAAGATTTTATCGTATTTTTAAAAATCCAAAGGAATTTTCAAGAGCTTTAAAAGATTTCAAGGGATTTCGAAGGATTTCAAATATTTTAGAGTATTTTGAAAGATTTGGAGAAATTTTGAATAGATTTCAATAACTTTAAATGATTTCAAAGGAGTTTAAAGATGCCAGGGTATTTTTTTTTATTTTGAAGAATTTTCAAGATGTTTTTATTCTTTTAAGCGATTTAAAATTTAGGGTATTCTAAAAGTTTTTTTTTAAACTGATTTTAATAGTTTGAAAGGATTCCAAAAGGATTTTACAAGTTTTTATCGTATTTTTAAAAATTCAAAGGAATTTTCAAGAGCTTTAAAAGATTTCAAGGGATTTCGAAGGATTTCAAATATTTTAGAGTATTTTGAAAGATTTGGAAAAATTTTGAATAGATTTTAATAACTTGAAGTGATTTCAAAGGAATCTCAAGATGCCAGGGTATTTTTTTTTTAATTCCGAAGAAATTTCAAGGTATTTTTTTAAAGTGATTTTCCATTTTTTAGGATATTTAAAAAGATTTTTAATGAAATTTCTATTAGATTTCAATAGTTTGAAAGGATTTCAAAGGGATTTAAAAAGATTTTATGGTATTTTTAAAAATCCAAAGAAATTTTAAAGAGCTTTAAAAAATTTCAAGGGATTTCGAAGGATTTCAAATATTTTAGAGTATTTTGAAACATTCGAAGGAGTTTTGAATAGATTTCAATAACTTGAAGAGATTCTAAAGGAATTTAAAGATTTTAGGGTATTTCTATAGATTTCAAGGAATTTTCAATAGATTCTAGTAATCGGAAGATATTCTAATCGATTTTAATGATTTTATGATATTTTTTTAGAAAATTCATTTTTTAATCGTTATAAAAAATACACGTACCAATTTTTAATAGATTTCAATAATTTCAAAGTATGCCAAAAGAGTGGAAAGATTTTAGGGTATTTTTAATACTCTCAAGTAATTTTTAAAAGATTTCAATAATTTGTAGGGTATTAAAAAAAAAACAAACGAAAAATCAATTTATTCTAAGTTCTTTATAATTTTTTGTTATACTTTTAATTTTGTGGATTCATTCGAATTCTTGTAAATCACTCAATTCTTTTTTATTCCTTTGAATTTTTCGCAATTCTTTTTATATTTGCAGAAGTCAATTAATTTTTTCATAATTTTGCATTGTTTTCAATTCACTTGATATTGTTTTTAATTCGCCCTGAATTCCTATTAATTTATCACAATATTATCAAATTCTTTTTTATTCCTTTGAATTTTTCTTAATTAATTTGAAACTTGTCGAATTCAATGCAATTTTTCATATTTATGAATTTTTTTCAATTCTCTTAAATTTTTTTTTTAATTCACTCTGAGTTCGTGTAAATGTATCCTTAATTCTTTCAAATTCTTTTGAATTCTTTGGTATACTTTTGAATTTTTGGATCTATTTAAATTCTACTCAATTAAGTGGACTTATTTTTTTTTAGTTTTTGCTTACCTCATCTTAAAATCTTTTGAAATATCATGGAATTCGTATCCACTTCATCAAATTCTTTTGTATTCCTTTGAATTTCTCTAAATTCTTTTCAAGTTTACAGAATTCCATGAATTTTTTCCTATTTTTGCCTTGTTTTAAGTTGAATTGAATTTTTTTCATCCTGAATTCTTATTGATTTATCCTTTTTTTAAAAATTCTTTTGTATGCTTTTGTATTTTTTTGATTCATTTGAATTCTTCTAAATTCTACTAAATTAAGCAAATTTCTTTTATTTTTATTTATTTCATCCTCGAGTCTTATAACATAGAATTATTAGGCATTTCATCAAATTCTTTTGAATTGCTTTGAATTTTTCTAAATTCTTTTCAGACTTTGGAAATTCAATGCCTTTTTTCATATCTTTGAATTGTTTTCAATTCTCTTGATTTTTTTTAACATCTTGAATTTTATCGAATTCTTAACATTTCCCTTAAATTTCTTTACAATTAAGTTCAGTTGTTTTTAAATCTTAGAAATTTATTTTGAATTTGTTCAAATTCACCTGGAATTTTCATAAATTTCATCAAATTCTATTTAATTTAAAAAAATTTAAAAGAACATTAGTCAAATGTTCAGATATTTTTTTGACTAAAAAATTAGTCACTTTCGATCAGACTTTTGGTTTGCTTTTGTCTTGTTCCATTTATAAAAGATTTTGTGCTAAAAATGCAACAAGATTAGAATTTTGTTTTGTAAATCTTAATTGCCAGTGAAAATGAAAAATATTTATTAAAAAGTAAGGAAATTTTAAAAATTGATTTTACGCGGCCACCCTGTTTCAATTTTATTACACGATAATTTATATTGACATTGTCAGCGAAATTTTAGGGAACATTTTTTACTATATCTGAAAAGCTTTTGTCCTATTTTTGTCGCTCGGAAATAATTTTGTGAAAGTATATATCACGAAAAAACTTTATTTTTGCGAAACCACTTTTAATAAAATATATTTTTTCCCCTCTTTGAAACTATTTCTCGGATAAACAATTTCTAGTCGGTATTATACCGAATTGCAATTTTACGAGCGTACACTTGAGAATTTACCTCTGTGAGACGATTTTCAACAAGTTTCTATCGTCGATTGCATACATAATTTAACAGAGTAACACTGTAGTAGGAACTGTTAGTTTGCTCGTATTGTATGAGTAGTTCATGATTCAAACTGGCAGGATTGTCTTCCTCATGACAAAGGGATGATTGGAATTCTTTCAAAATAGAAATCAATAGTCCCGTCGTAAATTCAGGAATCCAATATTTAAAGAGCTAACGCCCTTTTTTATCGAAAACCAAAGTGTTCTTTATCTTCTTAGATTATAAGATTTGGAAAATGTGAATTTTGAAAAGTTTGAAGAGATTAAAACAATTTTTTTTAAGATTGCCGGGCAAATTTTTAATGAGTTTTTATTTTTAAACATCAATTTTATGAGAATATTTCAAAAAATTACCAAGATCGTCAAAAAAGATTTTGGAGGATTTTAAAACAATTTTTTTATTCAGGCAATTTTTATTAATTTTTGGAAAAATACAATCTTTTTAAAAGATACTTAGAAAGTTTAGAAATTTATTCCAATTTTTAAAGATTTTTTATTTTGAAAAATTATGCTTAAGCGTATTTCAAAACATTTTAAAAGATTTCCAAAATTGTAAAAAGAAAATTGGGAAAATTTTAAAGCAATTTTTCTAATTATCATTTTTTTTTTATAATTCGAGGAAAAATATCATTTTCAAAGGTATTAAAAAAGTTTAGAAATTTATGTAACTTTGAAAAAAAATGTAAGGAGAAATTCCAATCAGCTTAAAAGATACTTAGAAAGTTTAAAAAACAATTTCAAAGATTCAAAAATAATAAAAAATTTGAAATATTTAATATTTTTTTAATTAAAAAAATTAATTTTAAGAGAATCTTCAAAAAAATTTTCAAAATTGTAAAAAGAGAATATGAAAGATTAAATTTTTTTCTAATGAGGCAATTTTGTTTATTTGAGGAAAAATACCATTATTTAAAAAGATATTTAGAAATTTGAAAATAAAAAATGTTTGAAGATTTAAAAACAATTAAAAGTTTGAAAATATTTCCGAAAATGTCAGTTTTCAAAGTTTTTAATGAATTTTGAAGGATTAGAAGAGAATACAAATTTTTTTTTAAGATTTCAGGGACATTTTTTTATGATTTTTTTATTTTGAAAAATCAATTTAAGGAGAATATTTCAAAAAAGTGTCAAAATCGCCAAGAAGAATTTTGGAAGATTTTAAACTAATTTTTATAATTCGGCATTTTCTCTACTTTTAGGAAAAATACCATCATTTTAAAAAATATAAAAAAAGTTTAGAAATTTACGCAACTTTGAAAAAAATTGAAGAAAAAATTCCAATCAGCATAAAAGATACTTAGAAAGTTATAAAAGAAAAATTTCAAAGATTCAAATATAATAAAAAATTTGAAAATATTTCTGAAATTGTAAAACAAAATGTCAGTTTTTGAAGATTCCGAAAGTTTTCAAGACTTTTGAAGTGTTTGTAGAAAATTAAGCAAATTCTTGAGATTCTTGGTGAAATTTTTTATCTTTTTTTTTTTTATTTACAAAAATTAATTTTAAGAGAATTTTCAAAAACATTTCAAAAGATTTTCCAAATTGTAAAAAGAGTCAAAGCTCTAAAAGAGTTTTGAAGGGTTTGAAGACAATACAAACTTTTCTTAAGAATCCAGGGAAAATTTTAAATGATTTTCCTATTTTGAAAAATTAATTTTAAGAGAATATCTTAAAACATGTCCAAAATCGCCAAAAAAGATATCAGAAAATTTTTAACGAATTTTTCTAATTCGGCATTTTCTCTACTTTTAGGAAAAATACCATCATTTTAAAAGATTATTAGAAAGTTTAGAAATTTATTCAAATTTTTTAAAAACTAGGAAAAATTCGAATCATTTTAAAAGATGTCTCGAAAGTTAAAAAAGTTTCAATGATACAAAATTAATTAAAAATTTGAAAATATTTCTGAAAGTGTAAAACACAATGTAACTTTTTGATGATTTCAACATTTTGAAAGAATTTTGAAAGTTGTGAAGAGTATAAAAGGTTTTCTTAAAATTCCTGAGAAAATTCTTAATTTTTAAGCGAATATTTTTATAATTATTTTTGAAGATTTCCAAAACTGTTAAAAGGAAATTTGGAATATTTTAAAATTTTAGGTAAATGCCAATTTTAAAAGATATTTAGAAGGCTTAGAAGTTTTGAAAATTCAAAAGTAATTAAAAAATTCAAAATATTTATAAAAATGTAAAACAAGATGTAAACTTTTGAGGGTTTTTAAAGAATTTTGAACATTTCTAAGAGGGCAACAAATTTTCTTAAAATTTCGGTGACAAGTTTAAGTGATTTTTTCTTTAAAAACATTAATTTTAAGAGAATCTTTGAAAACATTTTGAAAATTGTAATTTTTCGAATTATGCAATTTATATTTTTTAGGGCAATTACCTTATTTTTAAAAGATATTTAAAGGTTTAAAAATGTATGTAAATTTTGTCGAAATTTTAGGTAAAATCCGCATAATTTTAAAAGATATTTATAAGGTGTTGAAGTTTTGAAAAGATTAAAAATTATACAAAAATTTCAAATATTTACAAAATGTAAGTTTTTGAAGATTTTGAATGTTTTTATGAATTTTTAAAGGTATCCAAAAATTGTTCTTTATATTCCTGGGAAAATAGTAAATCATTTTTTAGTTTAAAAATATATTTTTTTAAATAAAAAAAGATGTTTCAAAATTTCTTTAAATAACCTGGAAGATCTTACGGCAATTTTTTATTTTTTCAAAATTTTAACAATAATTCGACTCAGTTTAAAATAATATGTTTAAAAAATTTTCTTCTGGTATATGAATTTCATCTTTTGGTATAAATGGCGATTTTTGGGTTTAGGATTATACTATTTTATTATAAATTCGTCTTTTCTGATTAAATTAAACAGTAATTTGTTTTCATTCCATTTTTTATTGATTAAAAATTGAACGATTTTGTTAAAAATTCGTTTTTTGTTGTTTTGAAATTAATTTTTGAACTCAAAACATAACTATTTCATTTATGGGTGAAAATTGATGTTTTTTAGTTGAAAATTAATATATTTTGTTAAAAATTCGTCTTTTTTTGGTAGAAAATTAATATTCTTGGTTGAAAGTTTACTTTTTTGGTAGGAAATTTAACCACGTGATATAAATGATTTTATTTTTTGTTGACAATTCATACTTTTAAATTGAAAATTCAACTGTTATGTTCAAAATCGAGTATTATGTTGAAAACTTGTCTTTTTAAAAAGTAATTAAAAATTTAAAAAGTTTAAAAATAAAATTTCACAATATGTCGAAACAAAATTTAAAAGCGTTTAAAGCATTTTCCTTACTTTCAAGATAATAAACAAGTTTTTTTTAAGATTCATGGAATATGATTTTTATTTTAAAAAATTAATAATAACAGAAAGAAAACAATATATCAGAACATTTCAAATAATTTTGTGGAAAATCCGAAAAGACTATTTTCAAGCTAAATTTGTCAATTTTGTAACATTATCAAAATTATAGAAAAAATTCGAGTGAGTTTAAGAGATAAGTTTTGAAAAAAGTAAATAATATTTCAAAATTTGTTATGATTAAAAAAAATTTAATCGAAATGTAGATTTTCGAATATTTTGAACAAAAAATTATGATATAGTTTTCAATTTATTTGGTATTAGCGATTGGGTTACACTCGTTCCTACTAAATTTTATTCCACACAAAATATATTGTACACATGTTTACTGATAATATTTTTCCTACACAAAATATTTACTACACATAATTTAATACTGTTATATTTTTCCTACACAAAACTTTTTCTATCCAAATTTTTCCTACACAGAATTTAATCTTGTTAAATACTTTTATTTTTTTCCGACACAAAATATTTTCGACACAAAATATTTCCTACACAAAATTTCTTCCACATAGAAGATTGCCTACACATAATTTTATATTGTTTAATACCAATATTTTTTTCCTACACAAAATAT
>NC_046659.1:149435238-149452887 GCF_010883055.1 Belonocnema kinseyi | reverse complement strand
ACAAAACTTTTTCTATACAAAATTTTTCCTACACAGAATTTAATCTTGTTAAATACTTTTATTTTTTTCCGACACAAAATATTTTCTACACAAAATATTTCCTACACAAAATTTCTTCCACATAGAAGATTGCCTACACATAATTTTATATTGTTTAATACCAATATTTTTTTCCTACACAAAATATTTTCTACACAGAATTAAATAGTAATAACATTTTATTATAATATTTCAATAAATGAATTAAAAAAACTGATTGATCAGTTATTAACTGAGTATTTATTAAATTAGTTAACTACTAATTCAGATGTATAAAAGTATCGTGTATTTTTATTTAAAAAATGTATTATAAATATTATTTACTTTACTCTGAAGTGAATAATTGGCTATATTATAAACAAATACAATTATAACTGAGCTGTCACAATAAAAGGTTGAAAATAATTTTCTGTAATTACTTTTTAATCATTAATAGTTAATTAATCAATAACAATAAAGAAATTAAAAATGATATCAAAGAATTATTTACGAATTAGAAGAATCCCAATAAAATAGCGAAAGTTTAAAACAATTTTTTCAAATGGAACTTTGAACATCTTTTTCTGTTGGAAAAGAGAAATCTGAAAAGGGTGGATTTATAAAATTTTTGTTTAGGAAATTTCGTTCAAAAGTTAAGATAGTTACGGGACTGCGCATGATGGCACTGTGAACTACTTTCAACTTGAAACTCGTAATCTGTTTAAGAAACTTTCCCAGTGAATATCATTATATCATTGCAATAGGATTCTATGCGATATATTTTTTTAATTGGAATTTCAAAATAGTTTATGATATTCACATGAAGTATCAGATTCTCAATTAAATGTTCTTTCTCATTACAGATCTGTGTGGAAAAGTTAAAAGATGAGCCAAACGTGAGTACACTTTCTCTCGATATTTAATAAATTTGCAAAGTTTGGTAAAATATATGTTTATTTTTTTATTTTTTAGAACTCGAATATACTCGAACAGATTCAACAGATCCAATTATACATTGTTTCTCTGGGCAGGCGACAGGTGAGCTTTCCATTAATTTCGGTTTTTATTTAGAAAAATCAAGAAAGTTTGGACGTAATACTTTTTGGTTGAAAATTTGTATTTTTCAGTTGAAAATTCATCTATTTTGGTGGAAATTGCATTTTTTTCGGTAAAAGATGCAACTTTTTGGTTGGAAATTAATTTTTTGGCCGAAAATTCATGTATTTTATTAAATATTGATTTTTTTGTAGAAAATTAATCTTCCGGGTTTGAAATTCATTTAAAAAAAATTGAAAATCACTTTTTTATGACTCAAAATTTAATTATTCCATTTTTTGTCGAAATTGTATCTTTGTTGGAGGTTTATTATTTTAATAAAAAGTTCATTTATTTGGTTTGTAATTTAATTGTTAAAATTTATCTATTTGGTTAAGAATTGATATATTTTTCGTTCAAAGTTCTTTTTTTTAATGATATTTTTTTGAACTGATAATTGAATTTTTCTATATTTTTTTGAAAATATATATTTTTGTGGAAAATTCAACTAAATTATTTAATTTTTTGCTTCAAAATTTATTTTTTTGGTTGAAAATGTATTTATTTTTAGTTGAAAATTCATATGTTTGTGTTGAAAATTTAACTTTTTTTGTTGAAAATTCTTTTTTTTTTAATGAATTTTTTTTCAGGAACAATTTCACTGTTCTATATTTTGTTGACATTTTTTTTGTGTGGAAAATGCATCATTTCAGATAATTTTTTTTTTTTTGGTTTAAGAAGAAACATTTATGAACAGCTCACTTATTTGATTGAAAATTAATTATTTTAACTAAAAATGTAACTATTTGGTTTTTGCTTGGAAATTTATATTTTTTAGTTGAAAATGTATTTATTTGCTTGAAAATTTAATTAATTGTCTAAAAAGTTTTTTTTTTGTGGAAAATTCATCATTTCTTTAAAAAAATGTATTTCTTTTGTTGGAAATTTAACTATTTTGATAAAAATTTGTTTTTTTATCAGTTTAAAATTAATTTTTATAAATGAAAATATAGGTATTTCATTATTGTTTGAAAAATAATTCTAGTTGAAAATTCTTTATTTTTATGATTATTTTTATAATTAAGAATTTCACTATTCTATATTTCATTGAAAATTTATTTTTTCTTCGGAAAATTTATCATATTGGTTAAAATTTTTATTTTTTTTTTATTTTAGAATAAACATTTATGAACAGCTCACTTATTTGATTGAAAATTAATTATTTTAACTAAAAATGTAACTATTTCGTTTTTGCTTGGAAATTTATATTTTTAGTTGAAAATGTATTTATTTGCTTGAAAATTTAATTAATTGTCTAAAAAGTTTTTTTTTTTGTGGAAAATTCATCATTTCTTTTGTTGGAAATTTAACTATTTTGATAAAAATTTGTTTTTTTATCAGATTAAAATTAATTTTTATAAATGAAAATATAGGTATTTCATTATTGTTTGAAAAAAAATTCTAGTTGAAAATTCAACTTTTTTTGTTGAAAATTCTTTATTTTTATGATTATTTTTATAATTAAGAATTTCACTATTCTATATTTCATTGAAAATTTATTTTTTCTTCGGAAAATTTATCATATTGGTTAAAATTTTTATTTTTTTTTATTTTAGAATAAACATTTATGAACAGCTCATTTCTTTGTTTGAAAATTAATTTTTGAAAGTAAAAGTGTAACTATTTCGTTTTTGCTTGGAAATTTATATTTTTTAATTGAAAATGTATTTATTTTCTAGAAAATCTTCCTTTTTTTTATCTAAAATTCATCTTTTGGGTTGAAAATTTAACTAATTGGTTAAAAAGTTCATTTTTTGGTTGAAAATTAATAATTTCTGTTAAAAAATGTATTTCTTTGGTTGGAAATTGAATTTGGGTTGAAAATTTAACTTGTTTTTTTTGAAAATTCTCTTTTTAATGAATTTTTTGTTGATTAACAATTTCACTATTCTATATTTTTGTGTTTAAAATTTCTTTTTTCGTTGGAAAATTGGTTATTTTGGTTAAAAATTCTTTTTTTTTTTGTTTGGTTTAAGAATAAACATTTATGAACAGCTCATCTCTGGTTGAAAATTAATTTTTTCCACTTTTTTTTATTTTTATTTTTTATTTCTTTCTCTTTTTTATTTCTTTTTATTTCTTTTTTATTTTCCACTTTTTTTATTTCATTTTTTCCTTAAAAAAAAAAACATTTTTCTAGTTAAAAAATCATATGTTTGGGTTGAAAATTAAACTCATGTTGTTGAAAAACCATATTTTGTGCTAAAAACACAATTTTTTGCAGGAAATTCGTCTTTTTTTTATTGATAATTGAATATTTTTGCTGAGATTTTTTCTTATCATTGATTGAAAAATTTTTCTTGGTTTGAAATTCAACTCTTTTGTTAAAAATAATTCTTTTTGGTTTGAAAATTATTGGTTTTGGTTGAGGACTCAACTAATTTGTTGAAATTTGTAGTTTTTGGTGTCAATTTGAACTATTATGCTTTTTGTTGATTTTTTTTTTCATTGAACTTTTTTTTCCAGCAGACAATTTAACTATTCTATTTGTTATAAAAAATTGGCCTTTATTGGTGGAAAATTCAATTGTTTTTAACCAAAAATGTAACTATTTTATTTTTGCTGGAAAATGTTATCTTTTTTAGTCGAAAATTTATTTATTTTGTTGACAAAAATTTTGGTTTGTTCAATTCCACTGTTTTTGGCTGAAAATTAAAATATTTTTTGGTGATCATAACTATTGCACTTTATGTTGAAAATTCGTTTTTTCTTAAACGGAGATTCATGATTGTGTTTGCAAATTTAACTATTTTGTTCAAAATTGATATTTTTAGTTGAAAATACATTTTTTTAAAATTTTTCTTTTCGTAGAAAGTTCATCTTTTGAGTTTAAACTTTCAACTATTTGTTTTAAACTTATTTATTTTGGTTGAAGATTCATCATTATATTTAAAAATTAATTAATTTAAAAATGAAAATGTAATTTATATTTTTTGTTAAAATTTTTTCGTGTGGAAAATTCATCTTTTGGGGTAAAAATTATTCTGTTTTTTTTTTGTTTAAGATTAAAATTTTTTTTTAATAAATCATTTCTTTGGTGAAAATTTAATTAGTGTTGATTATTTTTTTTTTAGTTGAAAATGAATTGTTTTTAACCAAAAATTCGTTTTTTCTTAAACGAAGATTCATGATTGTGTTTGCAAATTTAAATATTTTGTTTAAAATTGAAATTTTTTTTTTAATTTTTCTTTTCGTAGAAAATTCAACTATTTGTTTTAAAATTATTTCTTTCGGTTGAAGATTCATAATTATATTTGAAAATTAATTATTTTTTTTTGGTTAAAAATGTAACTGTTTAAATTCTTTTATTTTTTTTATTCAACATTTTCGATGAGATTTTTTTCTCTTTATTAACAGCAAAATGTTTCTTGGTTAAAAATTGAATTCCTTCATTAAAAATTCGTCTTTTTGGGTATAAAAATTAGTCCCTTGAAGTTGAAGAGTTTTTGTTTCTTGGTTCAATTAAACTGTTTTTTAATTTAAAATTAAAAGAATTTTTTAATGGCAATATCAACCGTTACACTTTTTGTCGAGAATTAATTTTTTAACGAAGATTCACAACCTTGGTTGAAAATTAAATTATTTTCTTGAATATTATTCACTCACGTTTGAAAATTAATTATTTCAACTGAAATTTGAATTCTTTAATTTCTGGCTCAAAATTGATATTTTTTAGTTGAAAACTCAACTATTTTATTTAAAATTCATGCATTTAACGCATGACTTACGTAATTTGTAGATTACCCCTCATAAAATTGCATATGACTCTTGTCACTGAAATTATTTAAAATAAATGTAAAAAATGTAAAAAATGTATAAAAAAAAGGTAAGTTTGTTTTTATACTTCAAAAAAATTTTAAACGATCAGGGAAAATGAAAAATTGTTAAGGAGAAACCAGTGTTTAAAAATCTTGTTCTCACGTCCGAGAGAAAATACGAAAAGTCTTGTCTTGTTTATCGAGAGAAGCGAGGAGAAACTATTCGCTTTTCCGCCGTTATTTTTAGCTTTTTCTCTGCAGTGAACTCAGGAGTAGTCTTGCAAAGTTTGGATAATAATGAAACCTGATATATTGATAGAGATGAAATAATGATAATGCCGATTTTTGTGTTGTCCGCGGAGGAAATTGCTGTGTTATAAGTTCATTTCGAAGTCTGTAACAAGGTCAAGCACGCGTTGCATTACTTGGGCAATTCAGAAAACTTCAGTGCCGACTTTGCAGTTTGCATCTTTAGATATGTGGATGTATGATGTATATCCATGCCAACGTCCAGTTATAAATAAATAATGATGCGCTCTTAAAGGCAAATAAGTTCCTCTCAAGTTCCATTTCGATTTCTTGCCTTTCCTCTTCTTTCTTTCGAAGTTTTGTTGTCGCATTTATTTTATCCTTAACTGCAGCGTGACGCTTTTTCAAGACATTGATCGCGACGAGCTTGCGAGAGAGCTCAAGGTTTAGGCTTCGGACTCATCACATTTGATTTTTTTTTTTTTTTTTTTGATAAAAATAAGAATTTTTAACAACAAAAGAGTTTATAACTTTAGGTTAAAAAAGAATTTTTAACTAAGCAGTTCCAATTTTAATAACTGAAAAAAGAGCTTTCACCAAAAGAATTGAGTTTTAAACCAATTCTTTATGAATATTATTGAGCCAATTGTATGAATTTTCCACAGAATGTTTAAATTTTCAATTTAAAAAAAATTGATTTTCAATAAAAAATAATAATTTTCAACCGGGAAATTTATTTCTTGACCGGGAATTTCACGAATTTATAACTTTAGGTTAAAAAAGAAGAATTTTTAACTAAGCAATGTCAATTTTAACAGAAAAAAGAGCTTTCACTAAAAGAGCTGAGTTTTAAACCAATTCTTTACGAATATTATTGAGCCAAAAATATGATTGTTTCTAAAAAATAATTGAATTTTTCACAGAATATTTATATTTTCAGTTTAAAAAAATTGATTTTCAATAAAAAATAATAATTCTCAACCGGGAAATTTAATTCTTGAGCGGGAATCTCACGAATTTATGACTAGATTAAAAAAAAAAGAATGTTTAACTAAGCAGTTCCAATTTTAACAACAGAGAAAAAGAGCTTTCACTAAAAGAGCTGAGTTTGAAACCAATTCTTTATGAATATTATTGAGCCAAAAATATTATTGTTTCTAAAAAATAATTGAATTTTTCACAGAATATTTATATTTTCAGTTTAAAAAAATTGATTTTCAATAAAAAATAATAATTCTCAACCGGGAAATTTATTTCTTGACCGGCAATTTCACGAATTTTTAACTAAGCAGTTCCAATTTTAACAACAGAAAAAAACAGCTTTCACCAAAAGAGCTGAGTTTTAAACCAATTCTTCACGAATATTATTGAGCCAAAAATATTATTGTTTCTACAAAATAATTGAATTTTTCACAGAATATTTAAATTTCCAGTTAAAAAAAATTGATTTTCAATAAAAAATAATAATTCTCAACCGGGAAATTTATTTCTTGACCTGTAATTTCACGAATTTATAACTTTAGGTTAAAAAAAAAAAATTTTTAACGAAGCAATTCCAATTTTAATAACAGAGAAAAAGAGCTTTCACCAAAAGAGTTGAGTTTTAAACCAATTCTTTATGAATATTATTGAGCCAAAAATATTATTGTTTCTACAAAATAATTGAATTTTTCACAGAATATTTATATTTTCAGTTTAAAAAAATTGATTTTCAATAAAAAATAATAATTCTCAACCGGGAAATTTAATACTTGAGCGGGAATCTCACGAATTTATGACTTTAGATTAAAAAAAAAAGAATGTTTAACTAAGCAGTTCCAATTTTAACAACAGAGAAAAAAAGCTTTCACTAAAAGAGCTGAGTTTTAAACCAATTCTTTATGAATATTATTGAGCCAAAAATATTATTGTTTCTACAAAATAATGGAATTTTTCACAGAATATTTAAATTTCCAGTTTAAAAAAATTGATTTTCAATAAAAAATAATAATTCTCAACCGGGAAATTTATTTCTTGACCGGGAATTTTACGAATTTATAACTTTAGATTAAAAAAGAATTTTTAACTAAGCAATTCCAATTTCAACAAAAGAGAAAAAGAGCTTTCACTAAAAGAGCTGAGTTTTAAACCAATTCTTTATGAATATTATTGAGCCAAAAATATGATTGTTTGTACAAAATAATTGAATTTTTTACAGAATATTTAAATTTTCAATTAAAAAAAATTAGTTTTCTATAATAAATAATAATTCTCAACCGGGAAATTTATTTCTTGACCGGGAATTTTAAGAATTTTCAGAAAAAAAATCTGCCCAAGTTCGATTTCAGCAGTTTTTTAAATATCAATGATATTATTTGTACTAATATTTCTTAGCCATTAAAAATGCGACGGTGCGTATGAACAACAATCCAATACTCAGTATTTGTAGAAAAAAATTTTGTAATTTTAAGAGATATTGAGAAGTTTTTAAAAAATTTTAAATAATTAAAAACTTTGAATGATTTCAAGTAATTTAAATGAATTTTGTTAACATTTTTTTCAGAACTTCTAAATATATTTTTAAATTAATCAAATTTTTCATATAATTTTTGGAAAATCCTGAAATTAAAAAAGAAATCCTTAAAATCTTCCAGGTTCTTTTTTGATAATTTTTTTCATTTTTTGAAATCTTTTTAAATGTTCTGTTACAATAATATTTCAAAATTCTAAATTTAATTAGAATGTTTTTAAAATGTCTAAATATTTCTTAAAATTACTCTAATTTTTTCTAAAATTTCAATTCAGTTTCAATTCAGTTAAATTTTTATTTATAAATTCAAAGTTAAAGGAATTTTTTGTTAATTCACAGGATTTTATAAAAGTTTTAGCACAGAATGTTTAGGATAGAGTTCGATTTTAAAAATTTTATTGGCCGGGAAAGATTTTTTTTCCAGATATTTCCATCAAACATTAATTTAATTTCCAATTAAAAAGAGTTGAATTTAACCAAAAAATAAATACAAATTTTCTATAAAAAACAGCTGTATTTGTAAATAAAAAAGCAATTTTCATTCAATAATTGAAATTTTCCACAAAATAGTTTAATTTTTATTATAAAAAAATTAAATAAAATTATCAAGGTTCATCCAAATTTTTGCATTTTTTAACAGCAAAAAAATGACTTTGCGCCATAAAAGACGAATTTTAAACAAAAGAGTGTAATTATTAAGCTGAAAATATGAATTTTCCACTAAACAGTTGAATTTTCATTTAATAAATTAATTCTGAATCAATTGAATTGATTTTTCCACAAAATAATTATTTTTTCAGTTAAAAATTTATTTTTAATAAAAAAATTTCATTACGAATCTTCTACCAAAAAAATTGGCTTCTTAGAAAGTAGCTCAATTTTCAAACAAGGAAAACAAATTAATTTTCAGTCAAGCAGTTAAAGTTTTTTTAAAAGAAAATTAATTTTCTTCAAAAAACAAATAACACGTATTTTCCAAGAAAATAGTTCAATTTTCGAGCTGAAATTACGAATTTTGAACAAAATAACTGATTTTTGAACAAAAAGTGAATTTTTAATCAATAAATTGAATTTTCCACAAAATAGTTTAATTTTTTTTTTAATTTTGTAAAATAATCAACTAAAATGATGAATTTCTTTACGAAACAGTTGAATTTTCATTTTATATCAACAAAAAAAAACGAATTTTCAGCAACATAGTAAAATTTTCGAACTGAAATTACGAATTTTCAAAAAACAACTGACTATATAACAAAAGGTTAATTTTTATTTAATAAATTGAATTTTCCACAAGTAGTTTAATTTGTAGCTTGAAATAATTTTTATTTTATAAAAAAATCAACTAATATTATGAATTTTCAACAACATTTTTGCGTTTTTTAACAACAACAAAAATGGACTTTCTACCAAAAAAGATGAATTTTCAACAAAAGTGTTAAATTATTGAGCTGATAATACGAATTTTCTACGAAACAGTTGAATTTTCATTTAAAAAATGAATTTTTAATCAATGAATTAAATTTTCTACAAAATAGTTAAATTTTCAGTTAAAAAATTTATTTTTAATAATGGTTATCCAAATTTGTTCGTTAGATTCTTGGTTTTGTTTTCAGGAATTCTATAGTTAATTTTCAGTTAAAAAAATGTATTTTTAACTAAAAAAACGAATTTTTAACTAATATTACGAATCTTCAAAACAAAAAATTACTTCAACAACATAATTAAACTTTTGAGCTGAAAGTACGAATTTTCTACAAAACAGCTCAATTTGCAACAAAAAGTTAATTTTTAATCAGTAAATTGAATTTTCCGCAAAATATTCTAATTTTTAGTCTGAAAAATTTACTTTTATTTTTTTTAAATCAACTAAAATGATGAATTTTCTATCAAATATTTGTATTTTTTAACAACAAGAAAAATTGGACCTTCTAGCAGAAAGACAAATTTTCTACCAAATAGTTGAATATTCATTAAAAAAAGTTAATTTTCAATCAATCAATTGCATTTTTCTCAAACTAGTTAAATTTTCTAGCAAATTTTTGCATTTTTGAGCCGAAATATTACTTACGGGTTGAAAATCCTTTTAATTCTTTTAAGAATTTGAAGTTTTTGAGATGATCAATAATTTACGTATGTAAAATGGAAGCTTCTGACAAATTTTAAGTGAAAATTTTCTAATTAAATGCCGTTAAGTTGTGAAATAAAAAATTTTTAATTTTGATAGATGGTGCATTTCGAAAATTTTACATTAAATCCTTGCTATCATATTCAATTCATAAACAATAAAAATTGAACGATTGCCTTTTTTTAACTTACAATTTTTTATATTAGAATATAAATTAATTTTATTTTAATTTGTAAAAAATCCAAATTATTTCTGAAATTTTTACAAAACCTCTAAATATTTATGAAAATTATTCAAAAATTATCTAAAAATCCTTTAAAATAAAAAAAATGCATTCAATCTTATAGATTCCTTATGACAATTTTGAAAATCCTTCATAATTTTTAAAAATATCCTCTTTAAATTAATTATTCAGCGAAAAAAATCATTTCTCAATTAATTAGTTTATTTCTATTTATTCATCAAAATTATTTTAATTTTTTTTTAATCATTCTAAATATTCTCTTAAAATTAATTGCTTCAAAATGAAACATCAATTTCAATTTTCACAGGAATTTCGAGCAATTGTTTTTATTATTTTAAAACATTTTTAAATCGTTGTATGGCATGAAAAAATGCTATTGTAATATTCACAAATTTATATTTTGTTTTAAATTCTTTGAAATCTTTTCAAGTTTGAAATCAAATTGGAATATTTTCAAAACTTCTAAATATCTCTTAAACTTACATGAATTCTCGAAAATTAATAATTGTTATTTATACATAAAAATTGATTGATTTTACTTACAAATTAGGTAACTTAAAAATAGAACAATTACGATCTGGACGTTAGGCTAAAAACTAATGTATTTTTAACTGTAAAAAAACGAGTTTCGAACAAAGTGGGCATAATCTAAGGAAATTTTAACACTTATATTGCCTGATGGATGATTCACACTGACACGTGAAAAAAGGCCATTAAACTGATTATAATTATCATTTTCAAATGTAGGCCGAAAATTACAGCAATCGTTATTTTTGATTGGTTTTTGCCTCTTGCGGAAAAATGCGAAACCGAGATTTTATTTTTTTATTTTTATTTTATATTATTTTATTTTGTTTTTATTTTATTATATATATTTTTTTGCCTTGATAAGGGTGATGTATGAGTGTCGAAACGTTGGTGATTGTTTTCCAAAAATATTCCTAAAAATGTTCTCAAAATTATAATATTAACACAGAATATTTTATAAATGGATTAAAACAATATTTTATATACAAATTTATTAATTTATTTAAAAAAAATGTATTTTTTGCTATAAAAGATGAATTTTTAACATAATAGTTGAATATTCAACATGAAAAGACTAATTTACAGTGAAAAAGTGTCATAGTTTATACATTAATAAAAAAGGAAATGTATACAAGAGAAAAGAATTTTAAAGCCAAAAAGACGAATTTCCAATAAATAACGATTTTTCACTCAAAAATAAATGAAAGTTTATCTAAATTATTGAACCTTCAACCCAGAAGACAAATCTTCATTACACAAATTGAATTTCCAAACAAAAAATATGAGTTTTCAGCAAAAAATTAATTTTCCACGAAACTGATGCATTTGTACCCAACAAAAATGAAATTTCAAACAATTTATTTTTTCCCCAAAAAAGGCGAATTTTCAACTAAAAAATTTCAATAAAAATAGGGAAAATTTACATTTTCTGTAAAAAAATTAATTTTAAACGAAATAATTAAACTTTCAACCAAAGTAGTGAATTGTCAACTTAAAATATAAATGTTTAACAAAAAAGTGATTTCTTAAAAAACTGATAGATTCATTTTTTTCAATGAAAATTTAACAACAAAATAATTTTCTACGGAAAAAAGTGAATTTTCAATCCAAAAAGACGAATTTTTTCAATCAAAAAGGATGAATTTTTAACTAAATAGTTTAATTCTCTACCAATTCGTTGCATTTTTGTCCAAAAAAAAGATTAAATTTTTCTTAAAACAGATCTATTTTTAATTAAATAAAAATAAATTTAAAAAAATGGTTTTTTCATCCAGAAAATATTTCAGTTCGTTTTGCAACATCCAATTATTACATTTAAACAATAGAATTTTCCACAAAAAATGATGACTCAACAAAATTGTTGAATTTTCAACCACACCGTTGCAATATTATACAAAAAAAAATAAAATTTCTACTAAAGCAGGTGAATTTTTAAATCAAAAAGACAAACATTCAAAAAAAGAGTAGAATTTTCAACCGAAAAGTTACACTTTTATTCAAGAAAAGTGAAATTTCTCCTAAAACAGATGATTTTAACAAAAAAAAAAAACTTTAAAAAAATAGTAAAATTTTCATCCAAAGAAGATTCCTGCGAATTTTAAACAATTCGCAACAAAAATGGATTTCTTTTTAACAGAGAGAAATGTTTTTCAGAAATTTATTCAATTTTCAACTAAATATTAAAATTTATAACTAAAAGAATATTCTTCAAGAGAAATTGTTGTGAATTTTCAAAATTGTAATCTGAAAATATTTCATTTTTTATGTTTTTAAATTGTTCTGTTTTCGAAAATTTAACCTTATATTATTCAGATTCGAGATTCTTCGATTCAATATAAGATTGTTTTTTTATAAAATAATAAGATTTTGGGAAAATTCAAAATTATTCAGATTTTATTTTAAAAGGTTAATTTTAAGTTTCAGTAGTTATGAAAATAATCTAAAATAATTGAAATCTTGAAAAGATTCCGTTTCAAGAAAATAACAAAATTTTCTTTATATTCCTACATAAATGTTTAGTGATTTTTTAAAAATATTCCAAAAAAACTGCTTATTTGAAAAATACAAAAATTTTGAGAAATATGTAGATTTTTTTACAATTTTGTAAAAAGCTTTTTATAAATTTGGACAAGGTTTGAGAGAATCAAACCAATTTCTCTATATTGTTAGGAAAATTTAGAGTTATTTTCTGGAAGATTTTAGGAAACAAATTTAATTAATCATAATGAATCCAGTTAGAAAATTTCCTTTCGACATAACTATTTTCATGGATTTTAGCTTAAGATTTAAGACGAAAGGGAAATTTTCATTATACTTGTTTTTAAATTAAACATGAACTAAAATTTTTTCAAGCAAAAAAATAAACGTTGTTAAAAATGATTTATAAAATCGAGAAAAATATTTTATTGTTAATTATAACTAGTTTTGGAAAAGAACTCTATTATCAAATTGTTATTTTTGTAAACAATAGGTTTTCATAAATAAAAGTTTTTAAATAAAAACGCACCAATGAGATTTGCAGAGAATTTTTTATGGAATAAAATAAGCCCAACAGCATTAGAATTAAATAAGAATTGCAGCTTTTCCCAGCAGAGAAAAAGAAAAGCATTTAATTCTGAATAATTAGTTATAGATTTAACTATACTTTGTTTAAAATTCTTTATTTCGTGATTGAAAAATAGTTAAGTTTCCTGAAAATTGCTAGCAATATTCTTTTTTTAAATTCAGTGAAGTTGGTGTCACTTTTTCCAATTTTCACAACAACAAAAAATGTTTATTTTGAATCCTGATTTATATATTTTTGTTCCTTTTTATATTTGCCACATTTGTTGCATGTGTCATATTATTTAAATAATTTGCCTAAACACAATAAAATTTAGAGGAAAAATAAAATTATCTGTTATTTTATTATTATAATTTTAATTTTTATCCAGTTTTAAATCGAATAAATAATATCTACCAATCTTAACAGCAGCGGAAACTTCATTATGTTGAAAAGTTCTGAATAGCATCGATACCAAACAAGTTTGCTTCATTGCGGTTCAGTGTCTCTCAACTTACAAAACTAGTCTTCTCTCAGTTTTATGAAGCTTTTAGCCTACAAAAAATTATTATTCTTTTATTTCCTTTACTTGTTGCATTTTACGTTCATAAACTCTCTAATTTTTTTTTCTATTCCGACAATAACAATTCTATTTATAGTCTACATAAGTTTTCAATTATATTTTATGTCAGATTATTAATAACTTTATCGACAGAAAAGTTTTTTTTACAATTTATCTTGTATTTTATTTTATTATTGAAGTTTTAAGAGGCAAGTAGTGATTATAAATTATAAATATATTTGTCTTTTCTATGATTGGTTCCTGATTTATTTATTTAAAAAGTTTTTAAATTATTATACACATAAAACAATTAAAATAATTAAATAATTATTTTATTAATAAAATATATTAATGAGTTATTATATATTAATTTATTTAAAGAATGCAATATTGAACAATTTCTATATTCAAAATTTATGAAAAATTTCTTATCATACAGCTCAGTTTTCTTATCTTTCATTACTTTTTGTCGAAGTAGAATATTTTTATCGTACTTTTTTCATCTGTTTTTTGTTAGTTGATTTTCTGTCATGTCTATGTGATTATGCGTTTGTTTTTAAAATTGTTTAATTCCTAACGCTTCAAGTTTGAACTCATTTTCGTCCGCAATATTTAAAATTCTTCAATTCTTAATGGTGAAAATTACAGTTATTTTTTTAAGAAAGAAATAACATTTTTGAATAAAAAAATATATCCAATCACTTTTAATGTCACATGATACTTTATGATATGATACTTATAATTATTATTTTTATCTTCTTTAAAATTTCTATAATTTTAATTAAAAATTATACTTTTGAAGGCGCAATTCTAAATATTTTAACTTTTGAGGCCTCTAGACTAAAGATTTTTTGCTTCAAAAACTTAGATTCGAAAATCTTGGTTTGAAATATATATTTTTTAATATTAAAAATGTCAGAACAATTTCATTATTAAATAATGCCATCTTTCAAAATTACAAAATTTCATATTGAAATAGTTTTAAATTTTAATCTAGTTTTAAATTTAATCATTTTAGATTTAAATATTCTACATTGTTCGATTACAGTTTTTTTACAGATTTTATGGTTTTTGAAAATGTTCGAAATCGCAGAATATGAAATTGAAGTTAAAAGGATTTTCAATTAAATAAATTCGAAGTATTTACATCCAGAGTAAATTAAATACAATGCAAAATTAAATGAATAATTTCTCAAATTAAAGCCTTGAAAATAAGAAGATTTTAGAACCAGGCCTTGAAAATTATATTTAACAATGTGAACATTTTTAATTTTTAAACTATTTAAATTCACTTCAAATAATTAAAATTTTAATGAGTTTAAATATGAAAAAGTTTTCAATGTTTTTTTTTTTAATAATTTAATTTTAAAGGCTTATAATTGAACATCTTTCCATTTTTGACTATTTCAGAAGTTTTGACTCTGAACCATCCAATTTTGGTTCCAATTTCTAAAATTTTAATGGCTTCTATTTGAAGTTTTAATCTAAAATCATTCAATTTCCAGAGCCTCCAATAAAAAATAAACTTGTTCATTTTGAACGCCTTGAATTAGAAATTATATAATTTTTATATAAAAATGGTTCAATTTTCAAAATTTTAGTTGGAAATTTTTAAATAATTATGGGTTGAAAATGCAATCATTTTTGCAAAAAAAAAAAAAAAAAAAAAAACTAGGTTGATAATTAATCTTCTGTTATTTAGGATTCAAGTGTTTCTTCGTTTTTCTTTTAAATTCATCATTTCAGTTGAATATTAGTTTTGTTTTTGGTTGAAAATTAATTTTTGAATTAGACTTCCTACCATAATCTTCTACTATTTTTTGCAATAAAACCAATTTAAAAAATAAAGACAAATGTTCAATGAAAGAGTTAAATTTTTAACCAGAAAAAAAAACATATTTTTAACAAAATAGCTTAATCCTCCACAGAATTGTCTTTGCCAAAAGTTATTTTTTAACCAAATAGTTCAATTTTCTACCAAAATATTTTTATTTTCTATAAAAAAAAAAAAATGAAAGAAAATAATTAAATTTTTAACAAAGTAGTTCAATTTTTAACCGATTAGTTGAATTTTCAACAAAATATCTGACTTCTCAACGAAATAAGATTAATTTTCTACTAGAGTAGTTGAAAAGATATTTTTTTTTATAAAAAAAATATTCATTTTAAAACAAAAAAAAAAAAAACAAATTTTGAAGCAAGAAAGAAAAAATTTCTATGTATTGTTGAATTTCTTGACAAAAAAGACGAATTGTCTGCAAAATAGTTGAGTTTTTAAACCGAAAGGATACATTTTTAAAAAGAAGTTACTTTTGAACCAAATAGTTCGACTTTTTACCAAAATTTTAATAAAATACATGCAGTTTTTACCAAATGGTTGATTTTTCTATCAAAATATTTTACATTTTTAACCCAAAAAAAAAGAATTTTGAACAAAAATCAGTTAAGTTTTCAACAACAAAAAATTAATTTTCAACTAAAATTATGAATCTTCAGCCCAGCTGAATCTTTTTCCGGAAAATTATCATTTTTTTGAAAATTAAACAATTTTCTTAAAAAGACATCCTTTTTTATAATTTGTTGCAGAGAAGTCAAGTGAAATCTTTTTTGTCCAAAAACTATTTTTTCTAAAAATTTATCTTTTAATTTAAAAGCTCATCTTTTTTATTAGAAATATTGCATCTTTCTTAGATAAAAATGCAACGGTTTGTTTGAAAGTTCAAAAATTTGGTTGAAAAGTCATACTTTTAAATTGCAAATTCTGTTTTTTGTTGTTTAAAATTTAATTATTTCGTAGAAAATTTACTTTTTGTTTAAATTTAATATTTTGTTGTTGAAAAGATAACAAATCTTTTCTGGGTGAAAATGCTACTAATGTTAAATTTGTTTTTAATTAAAAATTCATCTGTTTTAAGAAAAATTTGATCTTTTTTTGGATGAAAATGCAACTGTTTGGTTGATAATTAATCTATTTTTTTTTAAAAGGCGTAATTTTTGTTTAAAATTTAAATTTTGGTGTTGAAAAATGAACTGAAATCTTTCGTGGATGAAAGTTTGACGTTAAAAAATATATATATCGTTTTTTATTTTAAGTTCATCTATTTTATTAAAAATTCCAACTTTTTAGGATTAAAATGCAACTCTAGTTGTTAGAGAATTCAACCGTTTTCTTAAAAATGCATCCTTTTTGGTCGAAAAAATTCGTCTTTTGATCTTTAAAGTTCAACTGAAATCCTTTTTTGATACAAATTCAAATATTAAAAAAAAAAATTGTTATAAAAATTCTTCTGATTTAAGAGAAATTTCAGCTTTTTTCAATAAAAATGCATCTATTTGGAAGAAAATTCAACAATTTTTTTAAAAGTCGTTTTTTTATATTAAAAATTCATTTTTCTGCTTGAGTATTCAACTATTCTGTTTACATCACTTTGTTAAGAAATCATGTTTTTTTTAGATTTATATTTTTAGTTGAAAATTCGTTTCTTTGGTGGAAAGTTGGACTATTTTGTTGAAAAGTCATATTTTTCGTTTGAAATATAAACTATGACACTTTTTTTGTTGCATTTTCTTTTTTTTTGGTGTAAAATTCAACTATTATGCTGAAGATTTAATTATTTTGTTGAAAAATCAAATATTGTGTTAAAAGCCATCTTTTATAGAAGAACAGACATTTTTTTGTTCAAAATAAATTTATAAATTTAAGCATTTTAAATTTCTTTCTAAATTTAATTATTATTTTGTTGAAAACTCAAATATTGTGTTAAAAAGCCATTTTTTATAGTCGAAAAGACATTTTTCTGTACAAAATAAATTAATCAATTTGAACATTTTAAATTTCTTTCTAAATTTAATTATTATTTTGTTATAAATTCAAATATTGTGTTAAAAAGCCATCTTTTATAATAGAAAATAGATTTTTTTGTTCAAAATAAATTAATAAATTTAAACATATTAAATTTCTTTCTAAATTTAATTATTTTGTTGAAAATTCAAATATTGTTTGAAAAGGCCGTCTTTTA
>NC_046659.1:149428658-149435138 GCF_010883055.1 Belonocnema kinseyi | reverse complement strand
ATTTATTTTAATTTGTTGAAAATTTAAATATTGTGCTAAAAATTCATATTTTATAGTAGAAAAGAAATGTTTTGTTCAAAATAAATTAATAAATTTAAACATTAAATTTCTTTCTAAATTTAATTATTTTGTTGAAAATTCAAATATTGTTTGAAAAGGCCGTCTTTTATAATAGAAAAGACATTTTTTGTTTACAATAAATTAATAAAGTTAAACATTTTAAATTGTTTGCTAAATTTAATTATTTTAATTTGTTGAAAATTTAAATATTGCGTTAAAAAGTCATTTTTCATGGTAGAAAAGAAATTTTTTGTTCATAATAAATTATTAAATTTCAACGTTTTAAATTTCTTTCTAAATTTAATTATTTTAATTTGTTGAAAATTCAAATATTGTGCGAAAAAGTCATATTTTATAGTAGAAAAGAAATGTTTTGTTCAAAATAAATTAATAAATTTAAACATATTAAATTTCTTTCTAAATTTAATTATTTTGTTGAAAATTCAAATATTGTTTGAAAAGGCCGTCTTTTATAATAGAAAATACATTTTTTGTTTACAATAAATTAATAAAGTTGAACATTTTAAATTTCTTGCTTAATTTAATTATTTTAATTTGTTGAAAATTTAAATATTGTGTTAAAAAGCCATTTTTATAGTAGAAAAGAAATTTTTAGTTCATAATAAATTAATAAATTTCAACATTTTAAATTTCTTTCAAAATTTAATTATTTTAATTTGTTGAAAATTCAAATATTGTGCTAAAAGGTCATTTTTTATAGTAGAAAAGACATTTTTTGTTCAAAATAAATGAATAAATTTCAACATTTTAAATTTCATTTTAAATTTAATTATTCTTTTGTTAAAAATTTAAATGTTGTGTTAAAATCCATCTTTTATAGAAGAAAAGACATTTATTTGTTCAAAATAAATTAATAAATTTGAACATTTTAAATTTCTTTCTAAGTTTAATTATTTCTTTCTAAAAGTGTCTTTCTAATATACTATTTTATTCGTTCAATTTGAAAAATCTCTCTTAAATTTTGGGGTTTCAACTTGTGCAAATGTACACTGGAGACCCATTATTGTTTTATTCGATATAAAATGAAATTCGATTTTTTTTTATTAAGGCCAATAATCTGATCAAGGTAGTTTTTAATTATTTGATGACTATGGAAGAGAACGTATAACATAAATAGCGTAATTGGTGAGAGCGTGGGGGACATACATTCCTACTGATGATGTAGCCTTACATTTTAGCTAATGTTCGGTGAATCATATTACATTATCCTCATCAAAGAAGTTTATGTAAGTAATTATTTCGCAGAGCCAGATGAATGCTGCAGTGTTAAATATTCTCACAAATTTTTATAAAGTTAGAACATTTTTTTATTTGTCGATCAAGGGGAATTAGAACAGGGTCGCTGTAGGTCAAGGGAAAATCTTGAATTCAAGGAAAGGTTAAGGAGTTTCATTGGTACGGGAAAGTCAGCGATTTTGAAAAAAAAAATTTGCAAAAATCAGGATTTTGTTGTTGTTTAAAATTCAACTATTTTTGGCAGAAAATTTTTATTTTTTAGTTGAATTCAACTGTTTTTGATTTAAATTGTGTGTTCGGTTGATAAATCGTTTTCTTTTTTAAATTAATTTTTTTAACTGAAAAATTGACTTGAACTATTTTGATCAAAATTTATATTTTTCAATAAAAAATTCAACTACTTGGATAAAAATTCAACTACTTTGTTACATTACTTTGTTAAACATTTATTTTTTGGTTAAAGCTTCATCTCCGTGGTTAAAAAATTTACAATTGTGTTAAAAATGATTTTTTATTTTGAAAATTTTTTTTTTTTAAGTGGAAATGTAACAATTCTTCTTTTGGATTGAGACTTTAAAAATTCGAATGCAATTTTTTGTTCTTCATGACTGAAAACTAATGTGTTTTGTTAAAACTTTTTTTTCGAAAATTAATCTTTCTGCATGAAATTTGTCTTTTTAGTTTTGAAATTCATTGATTTTGCTAGAAATTTCACCATTTTTTAAATTGTAAAACTGAAACTATTACATTTTTTGTTGAGAATCCTTCATTATAGGTTGAAAATTCAACTATTTGTTTACAAATGCAACTGCTTTTGGTGGAAGATTATAATTTTTTGTTGTAAAATTCTATTAGTTGGTTGAAAATTCATCGTTGTAGGTAGAAAATTCAGACAGAAAATTCGTCTGTTTGTTTCCAAATTTAAGTATCTAGTTGAAAAATGTTTTAGGTATGATTAAAATATTAATTATTATATTTTTCGTTAAAAATATTCATCTTTTTGTGAAGAATTTAACTGCCTTCTAAAAAGTTCTCATTTTTGGCTTGAATATTTAATTGTATGTTTGAAAATGCTTTTTTTGATGAAATTTAATATTTTTTAATTAAACCTTTAAATAATTGATTCAAAATACATCTTTGTAAGTTGAAAATTCAATTGTGTGGTTAAAAGTTTAATTATTTTTTTGAAAATTGGTCTCTTTTAGCTTAAATGTCAATTGTTGGCGTAAAAATTAATTGAATTGTTGAAAATTAAATTCTGGATTGTAAATGAACTTTTTAGTTGAAAATTTAACTATTTGCTTAAAAATTCATGTGTTTTCTAGTGGAAGTTTAATATTTTTTGTTTTAAAATTCGACCAGTTGGTTGAAAATTCATCTCTTTACGTAGAAAATTTTATGTCCTTGGTAAAAAATTCAACTATTTTAATGAAAATTTTATTACTTTGTTGAAAGTTTAAGTATTTTCTTGAACTTTTTTTTATTTGGACAGAAAAGTCGTCTTTTTGGATAAGGAATTCATTTTTTTTGTTTGTTAAAAATTCAAATTTCTTCTAAAACAATGCAATTACTTTTTTGAAAATGCAACTGTTTTTGGGTAAAGATTAACATTTGTTGTCTGAAAACTCGACCATTTTGTTGAAAGTTCAAGAATTTGGTTTAAAATTCAACCATTTTGTTAAAAAGTCATATTTTGTGGTCGAAAATTAAATTGTTTTTGTTTTTTTAATTCGTGTGTTTGGATTAAAAATATATCTTTTATGGTAGAAAAGTATTTTTTTTTCTTTAAATAAATAATTAAATTTGAAATTTTGAAATTTTAATCTGAATATGTTTTCCTTGTTCATAAAAGATTCTGTGTTGAAATTGTTACGAGATTAAAATACTGGCCTTTGAATATTAATTGTCAGGGAATATGAAAATAATTGGTGAAAGAAAAATCCGGATAAAATCAGGGAATTATGAAACGGAAGTTTTTCGCGCTGTTATAGAACAAAGGAAGTTTATTTATTTTACAATTCGCTTTGAAGTAGTTTAAATAAAATAATTACATTTTTAATTAACTTTAATTACGACTCTTGCGTTTTTATAAACTTTTAAAATATTAAAATATCTTGAGAGAGAGAGAGAGAGAGAGAGAGAGAGCGCGTATTTATAACATGGTATTAAGTAAATATTTTTTTAGGATAAAAATAAGACTAATTCCTGGAAAATATAAAAGTTTTCAACTTGAAAACTAGTAGCACTACTGGCAAATATTTAGCTTTTTAAGTTTGCGGTAGAAAGAACGACTTTGGAGACAAGTTTTTCTTCAGTTTTCGAGTTCCAGGATTCCGGGGAAGTTACGGGAGGGGATGAAGCCAACGGCCGGATAGTTTTGGTCCTGTGAGGAACAGGCATTAAATTGTATGCGAGTCAGGACCGTTCTTATTGATCTCAGCTTTTCCCGAGTTCGCCGAGGGCTCCCGAAGTTCAAAGTCGTTCCAAGAGTTTAAAACCCGCGCCACTTAAATCAGATTCTGTGCGCATGCGCGAATTAAAAACCATCCCAGACAACGCGAATTGAATGCGGATGAAAGCCTGAAAGGACGAAAAACACTCTAATCAATATTGTCTAATCTTATTCGAAACTTGCAATACAACTTTTTGGTTTTTTAGTTAAAAATAATAATTTTCAATAAAAAGAAATAGAATTTTCTGCAAAACTATTTAATTCTCAAACCAAAGAGATGAATTCTCTGCAGAACAGTTCAACTTACAACAAAAAATGCGATAGTTGATGTTTAAAACAAGATTTTAATTTTAAATGAAAAACAGTTATTTAACCAACGAAGACCGATTTTTAACCAAAAAATTGGTTTTCTACAGAAAAAGAAATAATTTTTTACCAAATACATCATTAGCCAACCAAATAATTAATATTTCAAATCAAATTGTTTAATTCTCGATTTGAATTTTCGCCTAAAAAGGTCAAATTTCAACCAAAAATCGAATAGTTAAATTCACATTTAAAAAAATTAATTTTCAAGCCAAAGAAACGAATTCTCTACAAAAAAGTTGAATTTTCAACAAAAAATGTAATAGTTGATATTTAAACCAAAAAGATTTTAATTTTAAATTAAAAACAGTTAAGTAATTTTTTATTAAAAAAATACTATTTGTTAAGGAAATAAATGAATTTGAATATGAATTTTCAACAAAAAAACTTAATTGACAACCAATAATTTGAATTTCCAACAAAATAGTTAAATTTTCAGATGAAAAAAAATTAAGAACACATAATACACGAATTTTGAATTAAAAAGATGAAGTTTCAACCGAGGAGTTGAAATTTCAATTGAAAAAAAATTAATTTAAATTTACAAACAGTGCTAACCGAAAAGTACAAATTTTGTATAAAACGTTTCAATTTTAAGTAAAACAGATTATTTTTTAAATGAAACCGATTAATATTTAACCGGATAGTTATATTTTTAAACAAAAAGATTAAATTTCTACAGAAAGAGATTTTAAATGAGCAGAATATGTTAGTCAAGAAAAAAAAAGTCAATACATAAGATAAGATAAGAATGTATGAGACGCACTTTAAATAACTTTTAAGAATGTTAAATTTGAAAATTAAAAATTTCAACTTCACGTTGTTTTATTACGTTTAAAAAATATTCTATATTAAGGATGCTACAATCTGACGATTACATTTTTAGTTAGCATTTTAATTTTTTATTTAAAAATCCAAAATTTGGTTAAAGTTAAGCTTTTTGGTTAGAAATTCGACTATATTTTGGTATAAGGTCAACTTTTCAACAATCAACAATTTCATCTTTTTTTTATAAAAATGTAACTTTTTTATTAGAAATTTAACTTCTTTTTTTTAAGTATTTGTTTTTGGTTTCGTAACAATTCTAAGGTTTTGTTAAAAAATCGTCTTTTTGGGTTTAAAATGCAACCGTATTATGGAATAAAATAAAATTCTTGTTGAAAATTCAACGTTATTTCTTTATTTTTTTAAATTTCGTCTGTGTTTAAAAATTCAGATTTTTAAAATAGAAATTTCATATTTTTTGGAGAAAAATACAATTTTTTGGTTTGTTAAAGTCATTATTCTTATGCTTAAAATTAAACAATATTGTGGTATAAAATTAACTTTTTTTGGAAATTCATATTCTGGTTTTGAAATTGAACCAATATCGTTCTTGGTTAAAAAAAAATTTTTTTTTGAAATTCTTTTTTTTTTGTTTTAAAATGTTATCTGTTTCAGTAGAATTTTAGTCTTTTTTATAATAATGCAACTTTTTAGTTAAAAATTTAACTTCTTTATTAAGGATTTTTTTGTTGAAAATTCAACTGTTTTGTTAAAACTGTTTTGGCAGGAAATATTTTATTAAAAATTAGTCTTCATTCACCTATTTTCTTTTTTTGAAAAATCGTATTTTTTTAGTTGAAATATCAGCTATTAAATTATTCGTGGACAAATAATATTTTATTTTGTTAAAACTTATTTTTGCTGAAAATTTAAAATTTGGTCGAAAATTGTTTTTTCTTTTCTGTTGAAAATGATTTATTTTACTGATAATTTAATTTTTTCATTTTTTTAATGAAAGTTAATGTTCTTGGTAAAAAATTCGTTTTTTGTTGTTGAAATATCAACTAGTACATTTTGTGTTGAGTCTTTATTTAAAAAATTTTAAAATATAAGTATTTTGTTTAAAACTTAATTATTTTGTTCAAAATTAAAATCTGGTCGAAAAGTGGTTTTTCATTTTCTCTTGAATTTTTTTTTACTGTTGCGATTTAATTTTTCCATTTCTTGATGAAAATTGATTTTTATGGGTTGAAAAATCGTTTTTTTGTTGTTAAAATAACAACTATTACATATTTTGAACTGAATTTTTTTTTGAAAATTCGTTTCGTTTTCTTTGAACCATATTTCTCATTGAGAGTTCATAGTTTTGTTGAAAATTGAACTATTAGGTTAAAAATACATCTCTCGGCTAAAAATATACTTTTTTGTTGAAAAGTTTAAATATAAATTTTTTTTTCGTCTAATTGGACTGTTTTATTTTTTTTAATACAAACCACACCCGAAATGTTTCACACCTGAGAAAAAAATTTGATACGTTATAAGTCAGGATTAAAATAATTAATTCAACAAATTACACAGTT
>NC_046659.1:149407434-149428558 GCF_010883055.1 Belonocnema kinseyi | reverse complement strand
TTTTAAGAACCGTTTTTCATTGAAAAAAGTTGTTCAGTTAATAAACATAATTAATTGAATTGGATACAAGAAATTATTGTTAATTAAGAGATAAATATTTCCCATTAAAACAAAATATTAGGGCTGAACTTGACGTTGATAATTAATATTTTTCATTTTACATATGAATAGTACCATTTTTACCTATTTAGATATTTACTAAAAAAAAAAACATTAACATAGAATAAAAAGGAATTAAATAATAAAATTTCCACTTAAAAGTGCAAGTTACATTTGTAATTGAAGAGTGCCAGGAAATTTTTTCCAGGATTTTATTAGACACCCTAAAGTAGGTAAAATATCCAATCGGTTTAATTGAAAATAAAAATATTTATTACTACGTAACATTAAATATTTATTATTTATGAAGGGACAGGGTTTTAGAGGGGTTTTTAGTTTCATTTTGCACGAAGGGGCATACAATGTTTAAAAATGAAAATGCATAAAATGTTACATTTTTTAATAAATATTTATGGTTCTGTGCAAACATGCAGAAGAGATAAAAATTTTATATTCAGGTTGACCACTGGACCGAAAACTGGGAAATGACTGGAAATTTTTTGAGATCAGGAAAAATCTGGAAATGACAGTGAATTTATTTTTTAACAGGAATTTTACAAATTTTTAGAACTACCATTTTTTACTTTTCAATTATGAAATCATTGAGTTCACAATACGCAATTCTCAAACTTGTTACTTTAAAAATATTCAATTTCAGGTCTTCATTTTAAAACGTACATTTTAAATTTGTCGAATTTTAAAATGCAGTTTTGAAAACTTGAACAATTAAAAATTTAAAAACGTTTGAATTTGACAGTTTTTAATTAGAAACGTTTCAGGTTGATTAACTCTAAACATAAATTACAAACCGATTTTAAATCTGTTTAAAATTAAGCAATTTAGAGATATTAACGTTGAAAATCGAATTATTTTAATTCGAAAGCCTTATTTGTTAAAAAAATTTAAACGATCGATTAAAACATTATAAATACTTAATTAAACGCTTCAATTTTAAATCCTTTGCAAATATCGTTTCGGTCTAAAGTATTTCATTTAAAGTGACCAATAATAAATTAAATATTTTAAACTAAACAATTTTAAACTGAATTAAAAATTTTTTTTAACAATTCATTAGCGACGGTTTCGAATTTTTATGTATAATTAACAATTGAACAATTATTTATTTGACCCGAATTAAAATTAAAATAGTTCAATTTGAAAGCATGTATGCATAAAAAATGGTTCAATTTTACAATTCTCGTTTTTAAGTATAAGGAAATTTTGATTTTCAATTTTTTCGGAATTGGAAAAGGCTCTTTTTTTGTTGTTATACTTTTTATTGAGTTGGAAGGGATGAAATTATGGTTATTTTTCTGAATTAGAAGAGGCCATTCTTTCTCTTTAAATTTTAAATTGACTTTAAGGTAAGGATTTTTTATCTTAATTTTTTTTTCCTGAAATTGGAGAGGAATTTTTTTTATTTTTATCATTTTTATTGAGTTTGAAGGAAGGAAATTTTGATTTTCAAGTTATTCTGAATTCGAAGTGGCCCTTTTTTGTTTTTGTCATTTTTATTAATTTGAAAGGGAATTAATTTTGGTTATTTTTTTCTTAATTGGAATTTTATGGAGTTTAAGGGAAATTTTTTCATTTTTTGTTCTAAATTGTCAGAGGGAAATTCTTTATTTTTAACATTTTTATTGAGTTGGATGGGAGGACATTTTTGTTTTCAGTTTCTTCTGAATTGAATTAGCAGAGTGTCATTTTATATTTTTAAGCTTTTTATTGAGTTGGAAGGGACAACATTTTTGAAAAAAATAGCGTTTTAAAACTGTAATTGTATTTGAAAGTTTATTATTTATTATTTTATTATTTATATTATTATTTATATAATATTTTAATATTTATTTATCGAAATTTAATTAATTTGAAATTGACTTGGTAGTATAAAAATACAAATATTTCCTTTATATTCTTTCTGCTATATCTAGAATTGTAAAGATGCTCAACGAGAAATGGAGAATAGCTTTGAAAAGTTTTCCGATTCGGTCGAGCGCAAACTTATCATAAAGTAACGAAATGGTGCTCGAGCCAAATCTTATCCAATCGTTTTATATGTCCATTTCGAAGCAGCTAATGCTCGAGGAAAATAGTATGATTTCTTTATTTTTTGGATTTTCTGCTGCTATTTTTCATCTTAAGAGACTTGTAAACAAAATAAATACGGATTTTACACTCTTTTTCATATTTTCCTTAATTCTTTTTTTGTCGAAAAGTCTAATATTATATTTTTGGTTCAGAATTCATCTCGTTTGGTTAATCATGCTACTATTTAGCTGAAGATTTTACTACTATTTGGTTGAAAAATCATTTTTTTATAGTCGAAAATTCAAACATGAAATTCTTCATCAAGAATTTTTTTTTTTCATCTTATTAATTTTTTTACTGAAAATTTAACTATTCCATTTTTTATTGTAAATTGATCTTAATTAGTTGAATAATTAACTAATAAAAATCGTATTTTGTTTGAAATTGATTTGAAAATTCGTGTATTTTGTTAAAAATTCGTCCTGTTGGTAGAAAATAAATTTTCTTGGTTAACAGTTTAAATAATTTGTTAATAATCAATTTTTTTAATTGAAAATTCAACTATTCCATTTTTGGTTGAAAATTGATTTTTTCTTTTTTTTTTAAATTCGTATTTTTGGTACAAAATTAAGGTTCTTGATTGAAAAATCAACTATTTTGTTAAAAATAATTTGTTTGAACTGAAAATTTTATTATAAGATTTTTTGTTGAAAATTTGTCCTTTGGGTAGAAAATAAATTTTCTTGGTTGAAAATTTAAATATTTTGTTGATAATAAATTTCGTTGAACTAAAAATTTAACTTTCATCCTTTGTTCAAAATTTTTCATTTTTAAATAAAAATTTAAATATTTATTTAAAAGTGATCTTTTTTACTGAAAATTTATATTTTTGGGTTTAAAATTCAACTGTTTTTTTCTTCAAAATTTGTCTCTTTGGGTGTAAAATTCTATTATTTTCTTAGTTAAAACTCAATCGGTCGGTTAAAAATTACATTTTTAGTTGAAAATTTAACAATTTGATTAGAATTTTGTTTCTTTCGTTGAAACTTTTTTTTTTTTTTTTGAAGTGATATTTTTTTTTCTAACGGACATTTTAACGATTCTTTCTGTTGAAAATGTGTCTTTTTGGTGAAAATTCATCTTTTCGTTTAAAAATTCATTTTATGGTTGACAATTTAACTAAAACTCTTTTTTTTTTAAGTGAAAATTAATTTTTTTTATCTGAAAAAGTAACTTTTATTTTTGCTTGAAAATTAAACTTTTTTTTTCATATTTTTGGGTTAAAAACTCAAATTTTTCTTGAATATTCGTTTCTTGGGTTGCAAAGTCAACTCCTCTTTCGTTGAATATTCCTCTTTTTAGTTTGAAAATTAGTCTGTTTTGTTTAAGAATTTAACGAATTTGTTAAAAATTGGTATATTTAAATGTAATTCAACTGTTTTTTTATTGCTTTTTAAAATTTTTTTTATCCTTTTTGGTTAAATTTAACTGCTTGATGGAATTTTTTTATTGAACAATCATTGTTTCAGTTGCAAATTAAAATATTTCGTGAAAAACGTAATTATTTGGTTAAACATTCAACTATTTTGTTAAAAAGTCTTTTGTTTTTGTCGAAAATTTAAAAGTTTTGTTGAACATTCGTCTTTTTTTATGGAAAATCAAACCTTCTCAAAAATTTGTCTTTTTGCTTGAGAATTTAACTATTTGATTGAAAATGTAACTATTTGGTTAAAAATTAATTTTGTTTGGTGCAGTATTAAACTATTTGGTTGAAAATTCATCTTTTCGGCTTTAAAATTAAACGTTTTGGTTAAAAATGCAACTGTTTTTTATTTAAAATACACATCTTTTTTGAGAAAAGTATCATCTGTTAAATTTTTCGTTGAAAATTCTTTTTTTTTCGTTAAATGCAATTGTTTATTATTTAAAATCCAAATCTTTTTCTGATGAAAAATTCAACTACTTGGTAACTATTTCGTTGAAAATTCGTTGTTGTGGCTATAAAATTTAATAAACTGGAAAATATAGCATCCTTTTAAAATTTATTAACCCGAGTTTTCTGAAAGTTCTCCAGTTTTAATTAAAAGCTAATGTTTAGCTTGCATAAATTAAAAAAAAAATCCTTGTAGTTTTTAAGAAAGTGAGTCTTTTCTCTTGAAAAAAAAAATAAATAAAAATATTTTTGCCTGGACATGCGTCCATCGTTTCTTGAATGTATCTTTTTCCTGGAAGGCGAGACGCGCGGGCTTAGTTGGATACAGAAAGGGGAAAGAGAGATGAATAGAGATGGAATGAGTGAGAGAGAAGAGGGGATGAATCCTGGAGAAGAGGACGTTCAATCAATAAAATAACGCGCGGAAACGTTTTCAGCTCATGAAAATTGCCGCATAATTTCCGTTCTCTAACAAATCTTTCTCTCCTTTCATAAAAAACTCACTTTCTCAAACATCTTATAATTCTGATAAATAAATTTGATTTTAATGTGCTAAATGAACGATCAACTTCCGTCTTTCGCCTCTGTCATCAATAGGAAAAAAAAAGTTTCCAAAAAAGCGCATTAGCGCCTTTTAAATCTCGGTGCCTTATTTCCTTCAGACCTTTTTCACGCTCATTTAAAACAGAAACTTTTCAATCACAAGTTTCGCTTCTACAAACTTTTAACAACCTTGGAAGTTCAGTATTTTCAAGAGACTCTGCGTCATCGGTAATTATCGAATTTTTCTATCTTGACTTTCTAATTCAATCTGAGAAAAATAAATCCGAGTCACCACACTATTAAAACTATTTTACCATTTTTTTTTAGCGATGACACTATTTTTTTGCTATTTTGAAAAAATTAGACTTGAGACACTTTTCTTAAAATTGACGACTGATGGCATTTTCTATAATTTTGATTTAAGAAATATTTTTAACTTGTTCGCTAATTGGCTAAAATAATATTTCATTGCTCAACTTTCAACGAAGAAAGATGAATTGTCAACAATAAATTTAATAGTTGATATTTTAACGGAGGAAAGATTTTCATTTTAAATAAAAAATAGTTGACTTGAACCAAAAAGGACGCATTTCCAAAATAATACTTAAATCCTTAACTAAAGCAGATTTATTTTCAATCAATCAGTTGTATTTTTAACCAAAAATATCATTTTTCTGCAAAACAGTTGAATTTTCAACTAAATTGTTAAATTTTTAAACAAAAAGAAGAATTTTTAACACAGAATATTCATTTTCAACGAAAAATATAAATTATTTATAAAAAAAATGTAATAGTTTTCTTATCAAAGATTTTCATTTTAAATAAAAAATGGTTGAATTGGGCCAAAAGGAAAAAATCTTCTTAACTAAATAATCGCATTTTGAACAAAATACATACATTTTTAAGCAAATAGTTGAATTTCGAACAAAGATTAATTTTCTGAAAAAAACGAATTTTCAAGAAATTACGTAATTTTTCAAGTAAATAATTTGAGCAACGGATGTGATTTTAGTCCAAATTTTATTTGATTAATTTTTAGTTTATATTTTGTTCGTTTCTAAAATTTTTTAACTAGATATTTATATTTTTAAAGTAAAAATCATCAATTTTGAGTATAAAAAAAACGAATTTTCTATAAAAAAATTTAATGTTCAACTCGAGAATATGAAGTTCCAACCAAAAAGTTTTTTTTTTAATACAATTCAATTACATTTTTAACTTATTAATCCCTTTTATTTTTGGTTAAAAATACAGTTATTTAAATTTTTTTTTTGTTGGCTAAAATTAATTCTTGTGTATGAAAATTTGTCTTTTTTTAGTTAAGAGTTCAATTATTTCATTGAAAATTAATTTCTTGGGATTAAAATTGAACTATTATGTTGAAAATTAGTCAGTTACAAAAATTAGTGTTACAAAACCAGCAACAACAAAAAAAGATTTTTTAAACAAAATAGTTATATTTTTAATTAAAGAAATAAACTTTTAATTATAATAATGAATCTTCGTTAAAAAATGTAGTTTCAGCCAAATAGTTGAATTTTCAACCAAAAAAGATAAATTTTCAGTTAGAAATATTAATTTAAAAAAAAGCTATTTTCCAACAAAATAGTTCAATTTTCAAAAAAATAGCTGACTTCTCAGCAAAAATATTTTTAACCAAAGAAATGAACTTTTAAGCAAGCAGCTCAACTTTCAACCAATGAGTGAAATTTTTAGCCAAGAAAGATGCATTTTTGACGAAACCAAAAAAGATTTTAAATAAAAATAAAAAACACAGTTGGAATTTACCAACAGAAGCGAATTTTCAAAAAAATACCTAATTCCTCAACTAAAACAGAATAATTTTTAACCAAACAGTGAAAATTTTAACCGTAAAAATTGTTCTTTTTTTTTTAAACAAACGAATTTTCAATATTATACATAAATTTTCAAAGAAATTGTTGAATTTTATACAAAATTGTTTTATTTACGAGCCTAAAATACGAATTTTCTACACAAGAGTAAAATTCTTAACCAATGAGTTAAATTTTCAACTAAAAAGAACAACAGTTAATTAATTAAATTCAAATAAAATTAATTAATTAAATTTAATTAAAATTAATGAATTTGATTGGTAATGCAAATTTGATGTGATTAATAAATTTAGGATTATATTTTTTTAGTTTCTAAACATTTGTACTGAATAATTGAATTTTGTAATTAAAAAAGTTCAGTTTTGATTTAAAAAATGGAGTAGTTAAATTTTTATTGAGGAGAATTAGTTTTCAATAAAAAAAAAGGAATTTTCTACATAACAGTTAAATTTTTAACCCGAGAACCAATTAAATAAATTTTCATCTAATAAGATTAATTTTCTACCCAAATATACGAATTTTCAACTTATAAAGGAAACAATATCCACAAACAATGGAGTAGGTACATTTTTAGACAAAAATTTAATTTTTAACCCAAATGAATTTCCTACAAAATAATTAAATTTTCAAATAAATAGTTTAATTTTCAGTCAAAAAGATTAATTTTTAACACAATATGCAAAGGTGATATTTCAACAAAAATAAATTTTAATTAAAAATATAAACGCAGTTGCATTTTACCAATAAAAACGAATTTTCTATAAAATTCTGAAATCTTTCACTAAAACAGATTCATTTTTAACCAAACAGTTGCATTTTTTATCGGAAAAATAAATTTTCTACATTGAAAAAAAATAATTTCTATACCAGCTTGTCTTGGTATTATTTAAATTATGGCTACATTTTTTTTTATTACTATTACACATCAATATCGTATCAGCTATAGAATGGTTGCCCGGAAAACCGGGAAAATGTGTTTTTCACAATTTAGTTAAATTCAAATTAATTTAAAAAAAAAGTAATTTAAAAATTGTGTTTTCATCTCTTTTGGACATTTTTCAAAAATCGTGAAAAAAACTACAGATTTTTGTATACTAAAATATTAAAATATTAAAATATAAAATATATATAAATATTAAAATTCTACAATGAAATACAACAATATGCAAAGAATAAAAAAGTCGTCCAAAGGATAGGCAAAAGTTCTAAATTCATTAAATTGTTGTGTTTGCAATTTATTGTCTTTATTCGCATTTTCCTGTAAAAATGTTTGAATTTTTTGTACTTAGTTTAAAAAAATTGATTTTCGTGAAGTTTTGGATAAAAAACTACCGGGCAATTTTGGTAAAATTTCTCAGAACTTTTCTTTTCTTTGATCATAACAAAATTTGACATTTTGGCTTTTTGGATAAATAGAAAAAGAATCACCCTAAATTTCGTAGGACAAGTAATTATTAGAGAGAACAAATTTTAATAATTCCCAAACAAATTAATTTTTTATAACTCGTTTTTTTAATTATACCAAAACCCTAAAAAATAAAACTTTATTAAATATACAAGCGAAAATTTTCAATAAAAATGCAAGATAGAGATAAGTGCTTACGATATTTTTTGATGAACGTTTTGAAGTACCTCGTCTCAATGAATTTCAAGATTAATATTTCCTGTTTAACATATTTGGTAATTGTTTGAATAATTTTTTTCTTGTAACTCATACAAAGTTATTTTTTCTTGGAGTTAATGACACAATTATCGAATGTTATAATATTTTTTATTCAGTATATTTGGCAATTACTCAAACAATCTTCATTTGTTTAAAGAATTTTTTTATCCTGTAAATTTTAAAAAGTTATTTCCTGGCATTAGTGTCGCAGATAATTAATTTAGGAGTGAAATTTCTTTTAAAAGACAGTTTGCAATTATTTAAACAATTCATATCTTTTGCTCTTTTCCATAGAAAATATGGAGAAAATTCTAGTTTGAAAATGTGATTATTGTTTATAAAATGCAAAAGATTAAAAAAAAAACTATAGTTTACAGAAAATACTAACTTATCAAGGTTTACAGGGTAAAACATTTTTTAAACAATTGAAACTTGTTAACATAATTATCAAATATTTTAAGCAAGAAATATTATCTTTGAAATTCGTCAACTGTATTATTTATACCGAAAAAAGTAACTTTTGATGATTTAAAGGCGAAAAAATATAGCCTAAACAAATAATTGTTTAAAAAGTAACAAACCTAGATCGAAAAAGGGTTTATTGCGTATAAAATTAAAAAAAAAATCGAATACGTATTATTGCAAAAGGATTTTTTCAAAATATCATTAATTTGGAAAAAAAATCATTTTAAATTTTGGATACAATTCAGTTACATTTTTAACGTAGTAATACGTTTTTTTCCTTGGTTAAAAATTGAGCTATTTAAACAATTTTTGTTTATTCTTATAATTAATTCTTTTGGTTGAAAATTTATTTTTTGTAGTTAAAAGTTTAATTATTTTATTGAAAATTAATTTCTTGGGTTTAAAATTTCACTATTATGTTGAAAATTAGTTTTACTAACTGAAAATGTAACTTCCATTTTTGGTTGAAAATCCTCTTCTTTTTTTTTTTTTTTTGGTTCAAACTAAATTTTTTTTTAATCTTTTGTTTGAAAGTTTATCTTTTTTAACTGAAAATTCAACTATGATATTGAAAATTATTTCTTTAGCTGAAAATTGAACTATTCTGTTCAAAAATTTTGTTTTCGTTAGAAATTAATCTTTTGAAATGAAAATGTAACTTCCATTTTTTTTTTTTTTTGATAATTCATATTTCTTAGTTTAAAATTCAAGTATTTTATTGAAAATTAATACATTTTTTTTAATATAAACTGTTTTTCGACAAGAAGATTAATATTCGACAAAAAAGACAGTTAAAAAAAATTAATGTTAAAAACCAATAAAAAAAAAGATAATTTTTCAACAAAATATTTACATTTTTAACCAAAGAAATAAAATTTCAATTATAATAATGAATCTTTATTGAAAAATGAACTTTCAACCAAATAGTTGAATTTTAAACCAAAAAAAGATCATTTTTCAACAATAAATGTAATTTAAATTTTCAGTTAGAAATGTTAATTAACAAAAAGGTATTTTCCAAGAAAATAGTTCAATTTTAAACAGATAAATAATTTTTTAATTATAATGTTAAATCGTCATAAAAAAATGAATAAATAAAAATTATTTGGTTAAAAATTTATTTTCAAATGAAAATGCATCATTATAATTAAAAAATCATTTCTTTAGTTGAAAATTTAACTATTTTGTTGATTTTTTTATTAGAATTAATTTTATTTTATTGAAAATAAATTTCTTTCGCTAACGATTAACGATTATGTTGAAACATTATTTTTTAAAATTATTTTTTCGAACTAAAAATGTAACTCCCACTTTTTATTGAAAATTTATCTTTTTTAGTTGAAACTCCAACTATTTGGTTCAAAATTTATTTATTTTTATTTTCTCTTGCTGAAAAATTAATCTTTTTTGTTCACAATTTATTTACTTGGTTGAAAATTATTGTTTGTTTTTAATTAATTTTTTTTTCTTTTGAAAATTTTTTACTGAAAAATGATCTTTTATAGTTGAAAGTTCAAGTATTTTATTAAAAATGAATTTCTTTTTGATTAAAAAAGTAATTATTTTGTTGAAAAATAATTTTGTTGTTAAAAAATAATTTTTCGCACTGAAACGGTAACTTCCATTTTTTGTTGACCATGTATCTTTTTAAATTGAAAATTGGACTCATTGGTTCACATTTCCTTTTAAAATTAAAATTCATCATTGTAATTAAAAATTCATGGCTTTGGTTAAAACTTTAACTATTTTGTTGAAAATTCCTTTTTTTTTGGTTGTTAGAATAAAATTTTTTTTTAATTTTGTGTTTGAAAGTTTATTTTTTTCAGCTAAACGTTCAAGTATTTTATTGAAAATTAATTTTGTCGGTTAAAAATTTAACTATTTTGTTGAAAAATAATTTTTTATTTCTTAGAAATGAATTTTTTAAACTGAAATGTAACTTTTTTTAAAATTTGTTTTGTTTAGTTGAAAATCCATCTATGTGGTTTAAACTAAATTTTTCAATCATAATTGAAAATTAATTTTCGTAATTGAAATTTTCTGTTTAAAAATTGATCTTTTTTATTTGAAAATTCATTTCTTCGGTTTAAAATTGAACTATTTTGTTGATTTTTTTTGGTTGTTAGAATGAATTTTTTTAATATCTTTTTAATCTAAAAATTCAAGTATTTTAGTGAAAATAAATTTCTCTGCTTAAAGATTGACCGATTATGTTGAAACATTTTTTTAAAATTATTTTTTCGATCTGAAAATGTAACTTCTTTTTTGTGTTGAAAATTTATCCTTTTTGTTGAAAATTCAGTTATTTGGTTCAAACTTTATTTTTAAATCATTATAATTAAAAATTAATTTTCGTAACTGAAATTTTTTGTTTTAAAATGTATCTGTTTTAGTTGAAAATTCATTTATCAGGTTTAAAATTGAACTGCTTTCTTTTAATGTTTTATTTTAATGAAAATCAATTTCTCCAACTGAAAGTTTAACTGTTCTGTTTTTCGCTGATTTTTTTTTTTTACTTTTTTAGTTGAAAATTAGTCTTTTGTTGTAGAATATTAATCTCTTGCTGAAAAATTAATCTTTTTTGTTCACAATTTATTTAGTTGGTTGAAAATTAGTTTTTGATGGTTAAAAATTAATTTGTTGAATTTTAAATATAATTATTTCTTTTTAAGTTTGAAATTCATGTATTTTGTTGAAAATTCGCCTTTTTTGGTAGAGAATTAATCTTCTTGATTGAAAGTTGATTTTTTTCTTGTTAAAGGTTCCTTATTTCAGTTAAAAATTAGTTTCTTTGATTAAAAATTGAACTGTTTTGTTTAAAAAGAAAAATGTACAACAATCAGGAAAAATGAAAAATTGATCCGCGAAAAGTCAGAATTTTTTTCTTCTTTGAAACTGGTATTTTGTAGCAACCCTATTTTATAAATAACGTCTCTTAAAATAAATTGAGAACGAACATACTGAGTCAAAGTAAGCAGAGAGACCAGTGAATTCATAGAGGAAAAAATTAGTCATTATAATAATAATCGATTGGCCATAAAAACTATGAAAGTAAAAAGGTAAAAAAAAAAGTGAATGATGCTTTTTGTTCTGATTGCGTCAGTGTTGGGTGTTTGGGAGCCTCCGGGAAAATTGTCCGGAATAGGTGAAGAAAAGTTGAGTGGTGTTCCGATTCCGATGCGTGAAATAGTAAAATAAAATAGTTTCGAATTTCTGTTCTGTACGCAGAAGCAAGTTGTTCAGCGCCTGCGCAAAGAGGTTGAGACTCTGAAGGCGGAGAATGCGAGCGAGGCGAAAGTTTCGGTGGCATCGCTCCTGGGACTTAATAACAATAATCATATCACAAACAACTATGAAGTCAAGAGAGAACATTCGGACTCGAAGGAGCTCCAGACTGTCAATGGTCTGGACACGAGACTCAAGAAGGACGACTACGAGGATGAGATTAGGAACGATGTTGTCTCACCTCCAGATAATGATTGCTCTAAGTAATTTACAATTTATTTATCCTTCTATTGAAGATTATTGTCTACTAACAATTTCAGATGACTGTAGATGACTTCAAAGATTTCAGAAAGATTCCAAGCATTTCAAAACATTTAAAAACTTGTCAGAAGATTGCAAAAAACTTCTGAAACGTTTTAGATTTTGAAGCAATTTTTTTAAAGATTTAATTGATTTTTCTAATTTCAAAAGATGTCAAATTTTTGATAATATTTCAGCAAGGGCTTAAAGATTTCCATGATTTCACAAATATTTCACCAATTTAAAAAGAAAGATTTCATAAGACTTCAAATATTTCACAAAGATTTCAAAGAAAGGAATAACAAATACATAACAATGATTTAAAAATATTTTCAAGGATTTTAAAATGCTTAAAAAATTTCAAAATATTTCAGTACGATTCGAAAGATTTCAAAAAAGTGTACAAAGATTTATTTAAAATTATTTCATAAATTTTTAAAGATTTTAAAGATATATAAAATAGTTCAAAGATTAAAAATATGCAAAAGATTTTAAAAATATTTCAAAAATTTTCAAATATTTTAAAAGGTTTTAAAAGTGAAACAAAAAATGTTTCAAAAGATGACAGAATATTTTTTAGCTTTTAGAAAGATTCCAAAAAATTTAATTTCAAAGCTTTTATTAGATTTGAAAGATTTCTGAAAGATTTCACAAAAATTTTATAAAATTAAAAATATTTTTCAAAAACTTCAAAGAAATTCACAAAAAATTTCATAACATGTCAAAGGTTTAAAAAGATTCCGCAAATATTTGAGAAATATTTCAGAACATTTAAAAATATTTCAAAGTTTTTAAAATGCTTAAAAAATGTCAAAAGATTTCAAAAAATTGTACAAAGATTTATTTTAAATTATTAGATAAATTTTTAAAGATTTTAAAGACATATAAAATAGTTCAAGGATTTAAAATATTTAAGAAAATTCAAAGGGTTTTCAGAAATATTTTTAAAATTTAAAAGAATTCACAAAAATTTCAAAAGATTTCAAAGGTTTCAAAATATTTCACAAAAATTTCAAAGATTCCAAAGGTTTCAGAATATTTCAAAGAATTTCGCAAAAAATTCAAAGATTTAAAAAATGTTTCAAAAGATGACAGAATATTTTTGAGCTTCTAGAAAGAATTATAAATAAATTAATTTTTAAGCTTTTATTAGATTTTAAAAAATTCAGAAAGATTTCAAATATTTGACAACAATTTTATAAAATTTAAAATATTTCGGAAATATTACAAAAAATTCAAAGAAGTTCACAAAAAATTGCAAAACTTGTCAAAGGTTTAAAAAGATTTCGCAAATATTTGAGAAATATTTTTAGGATTTTGAATAAAGTAACAAATATTTCAAAAAATTTTGAAATATTTCAAGGGTTTTAAAATGCTTAAATAATTTCAAAAGATTTCGAAAAAATTGTACAAAGATTTATTTTAAATTATTTCATAAATTTTAAAGGATTTTAAAAGATACATAAAATATTTCAAAAATTTTAAATATATAAAAGGTTTCGAAATATTTTAAAAAGTTTTGAAGATTTGGTAAAAGGTTCAAAGATTCCAAAAGGCTTCGAAGTTTTCAATAGATTTCCAAAGATTTCAGTAGATTTTAAAGATAACAAAGATTTCAAAATATTTAAGAAGATTTAAAATTTTTTAGTAATATTTTTAAAATTTCAAGGAATTCAAAAAAATTTCAAAGGTTTCAAAATATTACACAAAATTTTTCAACAGATGGCAGAATATTTTTGAGCTTTTAGAAAGATTTTCAAAAAAATTTTATATACAAAGCTTTTATTAGGTTTTAAAGATTTCAAAAGATTTAACAGATTTCACAAACCTTTGAGGAAATTAAAAATATTTCGAAAATATTTTTAAAAATTCGAAATAATTCACAAAAAATGTCACAATATGTCGAAGGTTTAAAAAGATTTCGCAAATATTTGAGAAATATTTTAAAGATTTTGAAGAAACTAAGAAATATTTCAAAAGATTTCAGAGGATTTTTCAGATTTTAGAAAGATTCTAAAATATTTTAAAGACTTCAAAGCTTTTAGTAGATTTTAAAGATTTTAAAGATTTCAGAAAATTTAAAATATTTCGAAAATATTTTTAAAAATTTCAAATAAATTCACAATAAATTTTAAAAGATGTCAAGGGTTTCCAAATATTTCAGTAGATTTTAAAGATAACGAAGATTTCAAAACATTTAAGAAGATTTTTGAGAGTTTTCAGAAATATTTTTAAAATTTCAAAGAATTCACAAAAATTTCCAAAATGTTTCAAAAGATGTCGGATTATTTTTGAGCTTTTAGCAAAGTTAAAAAAAAGAATTTAATTTCAAAGCTTTTACTACATTTTAAAGATTTCAAATATTTCGCAAACATTTGAGAAAATGTAGAATATTTCGGAAATATTAAAAAAAAAACTTAAAGAAAATTTACAAAAAATTTCAAAACATGTTAAAGGTTTAAAAAGATTTCGCAAATATTTAAGAAGATTAAAAATATTTCGAAATTTTGTAAAAAAATGTCAAAGAAATTCACAAAAAATTTCAAAAGATGCTTGAAAGGTTTCAAAATATTTCGAAAGATTTAGCAAAGATTTTAGACAGATTAAAAATATTTACAAAATTTTGGAAGATTTCAAAAGATTTCAGAGGATTTCAATAATTTCACAAAAATAATTTTTAAAATACATTTTTAAAAATTACAAAATATTTGAAGCAAACAAACATTTCAGATTCCAAGGGATTTTCAAGAACTTTAACAAATTTCAAGGGATTTCAAAAGATTTGAAACAATTCGAAATATTTTAAGAAATTTTAAAATATGCCGAGGAACCTGGAATTATTTCAGTTATTTGAAGGGATTTTGAAGGATTTGAAGAATTGAAAGAATTTTAAATATTTTAGGGAACAATAATTTTAAGGGATTTTAAAGCATTTGAAATATTTAAGGGTGTTTTTAGAGACGACTGAAAAATAACCAAATATATATAAATTTAAAATTCTATTTTTGCGAACGCTTTTTGTATTTTTTTTTTCAAATTCTATGCACATTAAAAAAACGCGTCATCCAGAAATATTTTATTTAAAATTATTGTTATTTGAAATTCAATAAAATTTTCGAAAATTTAAAAATTAAAAATAATTGGAAAAAATTTCATTATTTTATTTGTAATCAATAGAATATATTTATAAAAAATTGTAATTGTTCAATTTTTTGAATTTTGCAAATCGGGAATTTTACTGAAAACAATTTTTTAATTTTTGCTAAATAATTTAAATTCTTTTGAATTTAAGTTAAATTTTTTTCAAGTCTTATGAATAGTATTCTTTTGCAATCCTGAGAATAACAAATTACATATTTATTAATATAAATTGAAAGTCCGGAAAATGACAAGGAATTTATTTTTTGACCCGGAATTTTACAAATTTTTAGAAAAAAAATCCGTCCAACTTTGATTTTAACCGTTTTTTTTTTTATAATTAGTTCAATTGTTATCTTTTTAAATTATTATATCATTTAGTTTCGAAAGCGTAATTCGAAAATCTTAGTTTAAAAATGTTTAATTTTAGGTTTTTTATTTTTAAGCATACATTTCCATTTACAGAATTTTAAAATGCAGTTTTAAAGACTTAAACAATTAAAAATTAGAAGCGTTTAAAATCGAAGATTTTCGATAAAAAGCATTTTTATTTAATCAACTCTGAATATAAAATAATAATTGACTTTTTAAAAATTTAATTGTACTTTAAGATTTAAAAAATAAATAATAACTGATTGTCAAAGACCATGAGGAATCAGTTTACAATTTTAGAATCTAAAGATTTTAATGTTAAAAATTATAAACTATTTTTAATTTAAAAATAACTTCAAAATAATATATTTATAATTAAAGGCTTTTATTAAATTTAAAATACAATTTTAGTCTAAAATATTCCATTTTTAAAGTATGCGATTTGAAATTTTTCAATTAATTTTGGCAAATTTAGATCAAAAAGTTTAGAAGCTTTTTAAGAATTTTGAAAGGATTCAGAAGAATAAAAAAGATTCCCTAGGATAATTGAAAATAATTTTTTACTTTAATAAACTAATTTTAAGATAATATTTAAAAAGATTTATAAATATTTGCAAAATTGTCCAAAGTGAAGGTGGAAGATTTGAAGAAAACTTCTTTAATTTGGCAGAATTAAGAAAGAAAAATTAGTTTCAAAAAATTTAAAACATGTAGATGTTTCGAGATTTTGAAAGAAAATTTCAAAGCATTTTAAGGATTTTCAATTTATTTAAAATAAAATTATTTTAACTTTCAATTTGAACACGGAATTTTTAATATCTTACATATTTATAGTTGGAACTGGAATTTATCCAGAATAATAATAATTCTAATTTGGAGCGGGATTTCTTCGAGAAAAAAAATAAAATTATGAATTAGAACAGAATATTTTAGAGGAAAAAAATTTATTCTAAGTTGAAACGGAGAATTTTCGAAAAGTATTAAAATTCTGGATTTGAACAAGGAATTAATTAATTTTCATTAATACAGTTGCATTTTAAAAAAGAAAATAATAATTTTCTATTAAAAAACGACTGATGTTTAACAAAACATATATATTTTTTTACCAATTGGCTCAATTTCAAACTAAAAGAATTGATTTTTTATAAAAAAGACGAATAAACAAAAATAGATGAATTTTCAACCAAATAGTTGAATTAAAAAAAAAATTGTAAACTAAAAATTGAATAGTTAAATTTCCGGTTAAAACTAAATTTTTAATAAAAAGTAATAGTTGATAATTAATCCCACAAAGAATTTGATATTAAATATAAAAAACAGTTAAATATAACAAAAAAGGAAGAATTTTTAATTATAAATTTGCGTTTTTAATTAATAAAATTGATTTTCTTAAAAAAAAAAAAAACAACGAATTGTCAAACATATACATATATATTTTATCAAATAGTTGGACTTTTAACCCAGATGATTAATTTTCTACTAAAAAGGAGGGAAAAAAAGAAGACCAAAGAAATGATAATTTTTTTATTTAAATAAATTTTGAGCTCGAAAAGGGAATTTTTTAAAATAATGAATTCTAATTCTAAGTTAAAACGGTATATTTTCGACAGAGAAAAAAATTAAAATTGTGAATTAGAACAGGGAATTTTAAAGAGAAATTTTAATTCTAATTTGAAACAAATAAATTTCGAAAAGTACTAAAATTCCGGGTTTGAAAAAGGAATTTTCAATTTTTAAGGAATTTTGAGTTAAAACTGGAATTCATCCAGGAGAATAACAATTTTTTATGAAAACTTGAATTTGAAAAAAATATATATATATATAATTTTGAATTAAAAGCAGGTATTTTCGAAAAAAAAATTAAATTATGAATTCGAACAGGGGATTTTACAAAAAATTCTAATTCTTAGTTGAAATGGAAAATGTTCGAAAAGAATTAAACTGTTTAATTTGAACAGGGATTTTTGCAAAATAATTTTTTTTCTTTGTGGAAATGAAGAATTTGGTTAAAGAATTAAAATGTTTGATTTGGACACGAAATTTTCAATTTTTAACCAATTCTGAGCTGGAATTAGAATTTATCAATTAATTTTTTTGGTGAATTTTTAACAGTTTTAATTTAAATGATACTGAGGGTCAATTGATAAAATAATGCAAGATTTTAAATATTTTAAAGTTTTTTTTTATTTCTTAGCATTTTCAATATTTAAAAAAAAATTCAAAAGAGTTTAAAGGATTAAAAATATTTTTAAGTCTTTTTTTTCAAATTTTTTAGCATTTTTAATAGTTTTAAAAAATTGCAAAAGAATTTAAAGGATTGAAAATATTTTAAAGTATTTTTTTCAAATTTTTAAATATTTTTCAGAGATTAAAAAATTTTAAAAGAATTTAAAGGATTTAAAATATTTTAAAGTATTTTTTTTCAATTTTTTTAGCATTTTTAATAGTTTTAAAAAATTGGAAAAGAATTTAAAGGATTGAAAATATTTTAAAGTATTTTTTTCTTAAAATTTTTAAACATTTTTAATAGTTTAAAAAATTTTAAAAGAATTTAAAGGATTTAAAATATTTGAAAGTATTTTTTTTCCAATTTTTTTTAGCATTTTTAATAGTTTAAAAAAAATCAAAAGAGTTTAAAGGATTAAAAAAGATTTAAAGTCTTTTTTTTTCAAATATTTTATCATTTTTAATAGTTTTAAAAATTTTAAAAGAATTTAAAGGATTTAAATTATTTTAAAGTATTTTTTTCTTCAAATTTTTAAACATTTTTAATAGTTTAAATAATTGCAAAAGAATATAAAGGATTAAAAATATTTTAAAGTATTTTTTTTTTCAAATTTCTTATCATTTTCAATAGTTTAAAAAAATTTCAAAAGAATTTAGAGGTTTCAAAACATTTTGAAGTATTTTTTCCTGCAAATTTCTTAGCATTTTCAATAATTTAAAACATTTCAAAAGAATTTAAAGGATTTAAAATATTTTAAAGTCTTTTTTTCAAATTTTTAACATTTTGAATAGTTTTAAAAATTTTCAAAAGAAGTTAAAGGATTTAAAATATTTTAAAGTCTTTTTTTCAAATTTCTTAGCATTTTCAATAATTTAAAAAAATTTCAAAAGAATTTAAAGGATTTAAAATATTTGAGGTTATTGTAAATGATTCCCAGGTGTTTTCAAGCGCTTTAAAAAAATTTAAGAAATTTCAAAAAATATCCAACGATTGGATATATTTTCGAAAATTTGAAAACATTCCCAGAAATTTTTTATTTATTTCAATAGTTTCAAGACGATATTTAAAGCCATTTTAAAGATATTTGAACCATTTTAATGGATTTCCGAAGGTTTTAATAATTTTAAACGATTTGAATATTTTAATTGATTTCAAGTATTTTTTTCGTTGAAAATAAATTTTTTAACCTGAAAATTTACCAAATTCTATTTTTGGTTAAAGTTGATTGTTTTTAGTTGAAAATTAAACCATTTGCTTGAAAATTAACTTTTTTGTCGAAAATTCATATTTTCGGTTAAAAATTCCTTTTTTCTCTGGCGATACCGCCATTTTGGTATGAAAATTAATATTTTTGATTGAAGAATAAACCATTGGGTTAAAAATTAAACAGCTTAGTTGGAAATTCGTCTTTTTTTATTGAAAATAATTTTTTTCAAAGGAAAATTTAAGCATTTCCTTTTAAATTCTTCTGAATTCTTTTAAATTCTCTTCCTTCTACGCAATTCAATTAATTTTTCTATATTTTGTAATTGTTTCCAATGAACCTGATTGCTTTTTAAATTCAGCTTGATTTTTAAATGAAATTCATCGAATTCTTCTGATACATTTAAATTTTTCCTAAATTTATTCCATATTTATTTTTATCAATCGAATTTTTTTCGAATCTTTACATTTTTCCAATTCACTTGAATTTTCTAAATTTAACTTAAATGTTTTTGTAGTCATAATAGACTTTTTGTGTTTAAAATTATTTGTTTGTTAAATTGTGATTTTTATAAATTATTATATCATTTAGTTTAGAATGCTTAATTTGAAAATCTTTCACTTCAAAAATTTTCCATTTTAGATTTTTAATTTTTAAGCATATATTTTAATAATTCATAATTCAAGGTTTTTATTCTATTTAAAATATTGTGAGTCTAAATTATTTAATTTTTATTCGATTTAATTTGAAATTTTTTAATGTAGAAAAAGAATAAGTATTTCATATTTAGAAATATTTCACAGTTTATTTAAGATGCTTAAATTGAAAACAAATATTTAAAAAAAAAATTTGAAACTTAATTCTTTTACATTGAAAGCTTTGCATTTCTTATAAGTGAAATTGTTAAATTTTTACGCATAAATAACAATTGAACACTCATTATTTGTAGAAAAAATTTAAGTAATTTTAAGTGATTCATAGAAGTTTTAAAAAGATTCAAAATTAATTAAAAACTGGAGATTATTTCAAGTAATTTAAATGAAGTGTTTTAACATTTTTTTCAAAGTGAAAAATCATTTTCAATTTTTCTAAAAATTTTAAGAAATTTTTTTTTTATTATTTTAAAGCCTTTCACGATTATTTAAAAAATTCTCAATTTTTTTATTGAAATCTGCAAAAATCGAAATTTTATTTTAAATTCGGCTGTGAGTATTTGAAATTATTTCAAGTTCTAAATTGAATAAAAATCTTTTTAAAACCTCTAAATATCTCTTGAAATTATTCTAATACTTTTACAAATAATAAGTATTCTATTATTATTTATAAATTATAATTAAAATAAATTTTTCAATTTGCAGGATTTTCTGAAAGGCAAAAATTCAATTCATTTTGAAATAAATTTTAAAGTTCTAAAAAAAAAAAATTCAAAAATTATTTTGAATTTGTAAAAATTTAAAACCACTTCTAGATAAATAAAATTTTAAAGCTTTTGAAGAATGCCTAGACTATTTAAAATAAAAATAATTTAACTTGCAATTTAAGAACTGTTGAGTTAAAAAAATTATTTTTCAATTTTTAATGTGTAGGGCTTAAAATTACTTGAAATAATATAATTTTGAAAATTCTCAATTTTCAAGTTGATTGTTTAGTTGAAAATATTTCATTGAATGAATAAAACTTTTCAGTCCGGCTCTTTCGAATTCAGTGGAATCAATTTCCTACGAGGACGACGTTGTTGAGATTTCGCAGGACGAAAATTTGAGCGAGAAGCAGGATTTGGAGGATGATGATTTCTGTGCAGTAAGTTTAGAATCTTCGAGGCAGGTTGCATTTCTGGGACATCTTGGCCTCATTACTTCCGCCCAGTCTCACGAGCTTCAAAATAGGAAGCAGGAGAGGAAGCGCAGAAGCACTGCGAATCCACAGTTTGTCTACTCCAATTGGGAACTACCGACGGTAATCATTTTTCAATCAATATTTATTTCAATCACGATTTTTCAAGTTTTTAATCGATTTCAAAAAATTCAGAAGATTTTTTAGGCTTCGCCAAAAATTCAAAAAAAAAAAAAAAAAA
>NC_046659.1:149395624-149407334 GCF_010883055.1 Belonocnema kinseyi | reverse complement strand
CTAGATGAATTTTCAAACAAAAGGATTAATTTTTACTTAAAAAAAATGATTTTTAAACTAAAAAATATAAATTTTTCAACCCAAAAAATGGATTTTCAAACATAGATTAATGTTTTTTTTTTCAAAAAAGATGAATTTTTCACAAAGTGCATAAATTTTCATAAACAAGTTTAATTGTTGTTTGAAAAATAGCAATTTTCACCCAAATAGTTGAATTTTCATCCAAAAAAGAACGAATTTTCAAGAAAATTATTAAATTTTCTACCTAAGTGTCGAATTGTCAAATAAAATTTTAAGTTTTAAACTGCAATAGCTGAGTTTTCAACAAAAAATTTTTAAAAATTTTTAATAAAAGACATAAATTGTTTAACAAATCAGAAATAATTAAATTTTCAGTTTAAAAAAATTAATTTAAAAAGAAAAACTAACTTTTAAAAACAACAAAAAAATTAACTTTCAGAAAAAACGTTACATTTTCAAAACAAAGTGATGAATTTTTAACTAAAATTGTAAATTTTTAACTTAAATAGTTGAATTTTCAACAACAAAAAAGTAATTTTTTTTTAAAGACATGAATTGTTTAACAAAACTTAAATAATTAAATTTTCAACTAAAACTACGGAATATTCAATTGCAATCAGTTAAATTTTCAGTTTAAAAAAATTACTTTCAAAAAAAAAAACTAACTTTCAGAAAAAAGTTAAATTTTCAAAAAAAGTGATGAATTATAATTAAAGTTGTAAATCTTTGATTAGAATTATTTGAATTTTTTTATGAACTAGATGAATTTTCAACCAAAATAGAAAATTTTTCAACCGATGAAATGAATTTTCGAACACAAAGATTAAATTTAAAAAAAGCGAATTTTTCACAAAGTGCATAAATTTTCAAACAACTAGTTTAAATTCTGATTAAAAAATAGCAATTTTTAACCAAATAGTTGAATTTTCATCCAAAAAAGAACGGATTTTCAAAAAAAATCAATTTTCAACCTAAGTGATGAATTCTTACCTAAAATTTTAAATCTTCAACTGAAATAGTTGAATTTTCAACAAACCAAAAAATTATATTTAATAAAAGACATATATTGTTTAGCAAAACTTAAATAATTACATTTTCAATTTAAAAAAATTACTTTCCAAAAAAAGGAAAACTAACTTTCAGAAAAAACGCAACATTTTCAAAACAAATTGAGGAATTTTAAACTAGAATTGTAAATCTTTAACCAGAATAATTGAACTTTTTATCAACTATATGATTTTCAAACAAAAGGATTAACTTCTACTAAAAAAAATTATTTTCAAACTAAAAAATATAAATTTTTCAAAAGAAAAAATGGATTTTCAAACATAGATTAATGTTTTTTCAAGAAAAGGCGAACCAAAATTTTTTCCAAAAGATTCCAAAAATTCAACCAAAAATTAAATAATTACATTTTTAGTCAAAAAAAGAATGGTTAACCAAATAAATGAATTTATTAAAAAAATTATGGAATATTGAACTGCAATAATAGTTATATTTTCAGTTTAAAAAAAAAAACATTTTTTTTTCAACCAAAAAAATTCATTCTTAACCAGAAAAATCGGATTTTCAGGAAAATAGTTGACTTTTCTACTGGAAAAGTTAAGTTTTTAATGAAAAAAAAAATTATTTGCAACAAATTAGTTAAATTTTCAAAAAGAGATAAATTTTCAAATAAACAAAATTATTTTTAACAAAAGAACTATTGAAAAAACTACTTAATTCTTTTCTTTTTCTGAAATTTGGAAGAGGGAACTTTAAAATTGTGACGAATTCTAACTTGAAACAATTTTAAACCAGAAAGATAAATTTTTAACTAAAATTGTGAATCTTTAACTATAACAATTGAATGTTTAAATAAAAAGATACATTTTTAACAAAAACGAGTAATTCTGATAAAAAAAAGATGAATTTTAAATTGAAAAAAAGTTATTTTTCAATTAAATAGTGAATTATTCATTTTTTTAATGGTGATATATACAATTTTCAGTTAAAAAAATAATTTTCAATCGGAAAAAAATCTAATTTACAAAAATAGTTACATTTCCAAACAAACTAATAAATTTTTACCTGGAATTGTAATGAATAATTAAATTTTCAACCAAAACAGATGAATTTTCAATTGAAAAAGGGGAATTTTTAAACCAAAAATTGAATAATTAAATTTGAAATGTAAAAAAATTAATTTTTAACCAAAAAGATGAATTTTTTACTAAAACGGTGAATCTTTACCCGGAATAATTTTATTTATAACCAGAAATATTAATTTCCAACCAATAAGATTAATATCTACAAAAAAAGCGAATTTTTAATTTAAAACGTTAATTTTTCAACAAAATATTGAATTATTATCTATTTTTAATGGTGAAATATTAAATTTTCAGTTAAAAAAAATCATTTTTTAAACAAACAAAAAAGCAAAAAATTTACAAAAATCAGTTACATTTTAAAAACAAAGTAATGAATTTTCAACCACAACAGATGAATTTTTATTTAAAAAATTAATTTTCTTTTTAAAAAAAGATGAATTTTCAATTAAAAAGGGCCATCGTTTAACCAAAAATCAAATTATTCAATTTCAGATTAAAAACATTAATTTTGAACCAGAAAGATGAATTTTCAACTAAAATTATAAATCTTGAACTAGAATAATTAAATATTTAAAAAAATAATAATTTTCAAACAAGAACATTAATTTATACAAAAAAAGCGAATTTTTAATTTAAAAAAGTTACTTTTTCAACAAAGTATTGAATCATTAATTTTTATTTATTGATGGAACATTCAATTTTCAGTTGAAAAAATTTTTCAAACCAAAAAACTAATTTAAAAAAATTCCTATATTTTCATGCAAAGTAATGATTTTTTACCTGAAATTACAAATTTTTAACGAGAATATTTGAATTTTATACATTAATTTTCATTAAAAAAGTGAATTTTTAATTATTGAAAAAGAGCCATTTTTAACTAAAAATTCAATAAATAAATTTGAAATTAAAAAAAATTAATTTTGATACCAAAAGATGAATTTTCAACAAAACCAGTTAATTTTTAATTGGAATAATTTAATTTACAATTAGAAATAATAATTTTTAACTAAAAAGATGAATTTCTTCCAAAAAAAAAAGTGAATTTTCAATCAAAAAAGTTAATTTTTCAATATAATATTGAATCATTAATTTTTTGTTGACTGATGGAATATTCAATTTTCACTTTAAAAATTAATTTCCAACCGAAAAAAAATAATTAAAAAAAAATAGTTACAATTTCAAACAAAATAATGAATTTTCAGCTAAAATGAGGAATCTTGAACTAGAATAATTGAATTTAAAAACAAAAACAAATTAATTTTCAATTGAAAAAAAAACAATTTTTTAATCAAAAGTTGAATAATTCAATCTGAAGTTAAGAAATTAATTTTGAACCAGAAAGATGAATTTTCCACAAATTGCTTGAATTTTAGACAACAAAAAAACTTTATTAAAAAAAATATATAACAATTTTCAATCAAACAGTGGAATTTTTCGTTAAAAATCGAATTCTCAATCTGGAAAATCGAATTTCAAAAAAAAAAAAATTTCAATTAAAACTATGAATGTTCAAACAACAAAAATTATTTTTTAACAAAGGAACTACTGATAAAACTAGTTGAAGTTTTTCCTTAATCTAAAATTTGGAAAATGGAATTTTAAAATTGTGACCAATTATGACTTAAAACAATTTTAAACCAGAGAGATAAATTTTCAACTAAAATTATGAATCTTTAACTAAATATTTTAAACAATAGATGTGACGTTTCTATTTTTTGGTTTCTAAAATATTTAAAAATAAATAGTTAAATTTTTTAACTAATAAAAAGGTCAATTCAAATTTTGACCAAAAATGTAGGAAAATTTTGATTCAAGATAGATAATTGCCAATAAAAAAAATTCTAAAAAAGAATTTTCTACAAAACAGTTAATATTTCAACTGGAAAATATGAATTATCAAAAAAAAAGTTAATTTTCAGTAAAATAGTTCAGTTTTCAGTTTAAAAAAAATTGCTGTTTAACCAAAAAAGAAGACTCATTTTAATTTGAAAATGAACTTTTAAACAACTGAAAATTCACTTAATTTTAATTCATGAAACAAGTTTGAATTTTAACTGGAAAAGGTGATTTTACAACGAAAAAAAAAAAAAAGATTTTAAATAAAAATTAAAACCGGATTGTTTTTTATTTCTTTATTTTTGTTAAATTGAGTAAAATTTCGATGGAATATTCACCTGGATTTCGACAGTTGATGCAAACGGCCGTGTCGCTCTCGATTCTCTCGATGGTGAGACTCGAGGGCAATCCGGGAATGTGAACGACTTTGTTGCCGAGAGATTTCGAATTTTGAACTTGACTAGCGCCATTCTCGGCTCCGCTCTTCAGCAGGACCTTGCTCTCGGAGGCGTTCCTCAAAATATTCGGCCTCGACGTCGACTTCTGGCTCGAAATTACCGATTTCGATGACACATTTTTCGCCGAGAGTGGCACTGATTTATTATTGGACGACAGTGTCTTCCCAGAAGAAGAAGAAGAAGAAGAAGAAGGAGGAGGAGGAGGAGGAGGAGGAGGAGGAGGAGGCGAAGGTCCATTCGACCTGGCAGTGCTTTGTCGCGTTTGCGGGGCATTTCCGGCAGACTGCAGATACGAGTACCTCTTTCGTTTCTACAATAAATTAAATTAAACTTTTAATTAAAAAAAAAAAATAGTCCAATTATTCAAAATTTAGGGAAAAAGTAACCCAGATAATTACTTTTTCTCCAGTTTATTTCCTTTTCAAATCGTATAAATATAATTTTCCTAAAATTCTTCAGAGATGAATTTTTAACTAAAGCGATGAATATTTAAACAAAAAAGTAAATTAAAAACAAAATAATTAAATTTTTAACCAAGGAGTTGAATTTCCAAGCAAAAGATATTAATTCTGAAAAATTTAATCGATCATATTTTAATTTAAAAAGTTTTATTTTTAATAAAAAAGTGTTGACTTCATAAAAAAACTAATTTCCAACAAAATAGTTACAGTTTGATACAAAATAAATAATTTTTTACAAAGTAGTTCAAATTCTAACCAATTAAAAGAATTTTTAACCAAAAAGATGAAATCTCTATCCTGAAGATTATTTTTCTGGCAAAAAAATTAATTTGAAAGAAAATAATTACATTTTTAACCAACGGGATGACTTTTTAACAAAAAAGATTAATTTTGATAAAGAAAAAGTGATGAATTTTCAATTGAAAAGGGCAATTTGTTAACCAAAAATTTAAAAATTATAATTGAAATTAAAAGAATTAATTTTGAACCAGACAGATGAATTTTTGACTAAAACGATGAATATTTAACTAGAATAATTTAATTTTCAATCAGAAATATTAATTTTCAACCAAGAAGATTTTTTGTACCAAAAAAAGTGAATTTTTATTAAAAAAGTTAATTTTTCAACAAAATATTAAATAATTTTTGTTTATGATGGAATAGTCAATTAAAATAGTTAAATTTTCAGTAACAAAAAAAAATAATTTTCAACAAAAAAAGAATTTTTAAAAATAGTTACATTTTCAAAGAAAGTGATGATTTTCCACTAAAATAATGAATCTTTAACTCGAATGATTGAATTTTAAATCAAAAACAGATCAATTTTTAACAATGGAGAGTAATTTTGATTAAAAATCACGAATTTTCAATTGAAAAAGTTAAATTTTCAACCAAACATTGAGTTATTAAATGTTAAGTTAAAAAAAAAATTAATTTTGAACCAAAAAAAAATGAATTTTTAACTAAAATGCTGAATCTTTAAGTAGAAAAATTGAATTTTCAACCAAAAAGATCAATTTCTACAAAAAAAGACAAGTTTTCAATAAAAAAATTAATTTTTCAAAACAAAAAAAAAATTGATTAATTTTTTGTTTAATTGGAAAAGTTAATTGAATTTCCATTAAAAAAAAAACTTTTAGCTTTTCAAAAAAAATTAACTCAAACAAGCAAAGTGATGAATTTTTAACAAAAAAGATTAATTTTGATAAAAACATATAAACTTTCAATTGAAAAAGGGACATTTTCTAACCAAAAATTGAATAAATAAATTTGAAATTAAAAAATTATTTTTGAACCCTAAAGATGCATTTCCAACCAAGAACATTTATTTTTACGAAAAAAAGCGAATTTTTAATTTTTTTAATGGTAGAATATTCATTTTTTAATTTAAAAAAATAATTTTCAACTGAAAAAATACTAATTAAGAACAATAGTTACATTTTCAAATGCTGTTATATACAATTTTCAGTTAAAAAATTTATTTCCAACCCGAAAGAAATTTTTTTTTAAAATAATTACAATTTCAAACAAAGTAAGAAATTTTCAACTGAAATGATGAATCTTTAATGAGAATAATTAAATTTTCAAGAAAAACAGATGAATTTTCAACCAAGAACATTAACTTTGATTAAGAAAAAAGAATTTTCAATTGAAAAAGGCAATTTTTTAACCAAGAATTAAATAATTAGATTTTTTAAAAATTAATTTTAAATCAGAAAGATAAATTTCTGACAAAAACGGTGAATCTTTAACTAGAATAATTTAATTATAAACAAGAAAACTTCCAACAAAAAAAAAAACTTTTTAAATAGTTAAAATTTCAAACAAAGAAGATTAATTTATACAAAAAAAAGTGCATTTTCATTTTAAAAAAGTTAAATTTTCAACAAAATATTGAATTCCTAATCTTTTTTTTTTTTAATGATGGAATGTTCAATTTTCAGTTTAGAAAAATTCTAACCCGAAAAACTAATTTCAAAAAATAGTTACATTTTCAAACAAAGTAATGAATTTTCAACCAAAAATATGAATTTTCAATTGAAAAAGCCAATTTTTCAACCAAAAATTGAATAATTAAATTCGAAATTTAAAGCATTAATTTTGAACCAGACAGATGAATTTTCGATTAAACCGATAAATATTTAACTAGTTTAATTGAATTTTTAACCAGAAATATAAATTTTCAACCAAGAAAATTAATTTCTACCAAAAAAAGTGCAATTTTAACAAAAAAGATTTATTTTGATTAAAAAAGAGATGAATTTTCAATTGAAAAAGGCAATTTTTTAACAAAAAATTGAATTAAATTTAAAATTAATAAAATATTAATTTTGAACGATGGATTTTTGACTAAAACGATGAATATTTAACTACAAAAATTTAATTTTCAATCAAAAATATTTATTTCGTTAAAAAAAAAAGAATTTTCAATTGAAAAAGGCCATTTTTTAATCAAATATTGAAAAATTAAATTCGAAATTAAAAGAATTAATTTTGAACCATACAAATTAATTTTTAACTAAAACGATGATGAATATTTAACTAGAATAATTGAATTTTTAACCAGAAATATTAATTTTGAACCAAGAAAATTAATTTCTGACAGAAAAAGCAAATTCTTAATCAAAAAATTTAATGTTTGAACAAAATATTAAATTTACTTTTAATTTTAATAATAACTTTCACTTTTAAATAAAATTATTAATTTTTGACAAAAAAAAATTATTCTTTAACAAGAAGTTAAACTTCTAATTAATAAGTTGATTTTTACCCAGAAAGATAAATTTTTAAACGAAAAATGTAAGAGTTGATATTTCAGTGAAAAATATATATTATTTTAAATAAAAAAAAAGAATTTCTAATAAAATATTTAAACTTATAACCAATTAGTTGAACTTTTGACAAAAAATATGGAGTCGCAACCACAAAAGATTAATTTTCGGTTTAAAAAAATGAATTTTTAACCGAATAATTAAATTTTAAAACCAAAAAGAAGAATTCGTAACTAAAATGATGAATTTTTAATAAAAAAAAAGTAAATTTTGAACAAAGTAGGTCGACTTTTATCCAAGTAGTTTAATTTTCAAACAAAAAAGATTAATTTTCAACAAAAAATGTAATAGTTAATATTTCAATTTTAAATAAAAAAATACTTGAATTTACAGAAAAAGAACGAATTTTCAACGAAATAGTTACATTTTCAAACAAAGTAATGAATTTTCAACTGAAATGATGAATCTTTAACTAGAAAAATTTAATTTAAAGCACAACAGATGAATTTTTAACAAAAAAGATCAATTTTGATTTAAAAAAATATGAATTTTCAATTGAAAAAGAGCCATGTCTTAACCAGAAATTGAATAATTAAATTTGAAACTAAAAAAATTAATTTTGAACAAAAAAGATGAATTTACAGCTAAAATGATGAATGTTTAACTAGAATAATTTAATTTTTAATGTGAAATACTAATTTTTAACCAAGAAGATTCATTTCTACTAAAAAAGCGAATTTTTAATATTACTGTTAATTTTTCACCAAAATATTAAATTCTTAATTTTTCTGATAGTGAAATATTGAATTTTCAGTTGAAGAAATAATTTTCAAACGAAAAGAAACAATTAATTTAGAAAAATAGTTACAATTTCAAACAAATTAATGAATTTTCAACTAAAACGGTGAATCTTTAATTAGAATAATTAAATATTCAAACAAAAAAATAATAATTTTCAATCAAGAAGATTCATTTCTGCCAAAAAAGCGAATTTTGAATATTACTGTTAATTTTTCAACAAAATATTGAATTAATAATTTTCTTAAATGATGAAATACACAATTTTGAGTCAAAAAATTAATTTTCAACCGAAAAAAAGTAATAAAAAAAAATAGTTATGAATCCTGAACGAAAAAAATCAATCTTTAAAAAAATAGTTAAATTTCAACAGAATTAGTTAAATTTTTAATCAAAAAGAAGATTTTTTAACGGAAAATGTAATGGTTAATATTTATTTAAATGATTCTAAAATATTTATGAAATTATTGAAACATTTGTAAAATCATTGAAATTTTTTTGAACTTTTTTGAAACATTCTAAAATATTTTGAAATATTTGGAATCTTAAAAAAAATTTCGAAATGTTTAAAGTCTTCTGAAAACTTTGTAAATCTTTGAAATATTTTTTATACATTCTTCAAAATCTTTAAAATCATTCTCAAATATTTATGTAATTATTGAAACATTTTTAAAATTACTGAAATTTTTTTGAACTTTGAAATAATCTGAAAGGATTTGAAATTTGCTGGGGAAATCTTTAAAATTTATTGAAATCTTTTTGAATTTTTGGCGAAACCTAAAAAATCTTCTGAAATTTTTTGAAATCTATTAAAAACATGAAAATGTTTTGAAATCTTTGAAATATTTTTGAAATATTTGCAAAAATATGAACAATGGAAATTTTTGTAAATTTCTCTCAACTTTTTTATACTTCTGAAATATTTTAAAACATTGGAAATGTTTCGGAATATCTGTGAAATCTTTAAAATCTCGAAGAAATATTTAAAATATTTGTGAAATTCATGAAACATTTGTAAAATCATTGATATGTTTTTGAACTACTTTGAAATATTTTAAAATATTTTCAATTATTTTTGAAATATTTGTAATCTTTAAAAAAAATTCGAAATGTTTAAAGTCTTCTGAAAACTTTGTAAATCTTTAAAACATTTTTTATACTTTCTTCAAAATCTTTAAAATAATTCTTAAATATTTATGTAATTATTGAAACATTTTTAAAATCACTGAAATTTTTTTGGAACTTTGAAATAATTTGAAAGGTGTTGAAATTTATTAGTGAAATCTTTAAAATTTACTGATTTTACCTGTTTAAATTTACTGAAAATACCTGTGAAATATTTAAAATCTTGAAGAAATATTAAAAATCTTCCAAAATCATTTGAAATATTTGTGAAATTTATGAAACACTTGAAAAATCATTGATATAATTTTGAAATTTTTGGAATATTCTAAAATATTTTGAAATTTTTTGAAATATTTGTAATCTTTGAAATATTTTTTATACTTTCTTCAAAATCTTTAAAATAATTCTCAAATATTTATGTAATTATTGAAACATTTTTAAAATCATTTAAATTTTTTTCAACTTCTTTGAAATATTCTAAAATATTTTGAAATGTTTTGAAATATTTGTAATCTTTAAAAAAAAAATTCGAAATGTTTAAAGTTTTCTGATATTTTCAAATAATTCTGAAAATTTATGTGATTATCACTTTTAAAATCATTGAAATTTTTTTGAACTTTGAAATAATCTGAAAGATGTTGAAATTTGTTGGTGAAATCTTTAAAATTTACTGAAATTTTTTTAAATTCTTGGCGAAATCTAAAAACTCTTCTGAAATTTTTAAAAATCGATTAAAAACTTGCAAATATTTTGAAATCTTTGAAATATTTTTTACAGTTTCTTCAAAATCTTTAAAATATTTTTGAAATATTTGCAAAAATATCAAATATCGACATTTTTGTAAATTTCTCTCAACTTTTTTACATTTCTGAAATATTTTTAAAGATCGGAAATGTTTCGGAATATCTGTGAAATCTTTAAGATCTTGAAGAAATATTTAAAATCTTCCAAAATCATTTGAAATATTTGTGAAATTCATCAAACATTTTTAAAATCATTAAAATTTTTTTGAACTTCTTTGAAATATTCTAGAATATTTTGAAATGTTTTGAAATATTTTTTATACTTTCTTCAAAATCTTTAAAATAATTCTCAAATATTTATGTAATTATTGAAACATTTTTAAAATCATTTAAATTTTTTTCAACTTCTTTGAAATATTCTAAAATATTTTCAAATTTTTTTGAAATATTTGTAATCTTTAAAAAAAAATTCGAAATGTTTAAAGTTTTCTGAAAAATTTGTAAATCTTTGAAACATTTTTGATACTTTCTTCAATATCTTTCAAATAATTCTGAAAATTTATGTGATTATCACTTTTAAAATCATTGAAATTTTTTTGAACTTTGAAATAATCTGAAAGATGTTGAAATTCGTTAGTGAAATCTTTAAAATTTACTGAATTTTTTTTTGAATTCTTGGCGAAACCTAAAAAATCTTCTGAAATTTTTCGAAATCGATTAAAAACTTGAAAATATTTTGAAATCTTTGAAATATTTTTTACAGTTTCTTCAAAACCATTTGAAATATTTGTGAAATTCATTAAACATTTGTAAAATCATTGAAATTTTTTTGAACTACTTTGAAATATTCTAAAATATTTTGAAATGTTTTGAAATATTTGAAATCTTTGAAATATTTTTTATACTTTCTTCAAAATCTTTAAAATAATTTTCAAATATTTATGTAATTATTGAAACATTTTTAAAATCATTAAAATTTTTTTCAACTTCTTTGAAATATTCTAAAATATTTTCAAATATTTTTGAAATATTTGTAATCTTTAAAAAAAATTCGAAATGTTTAAAGTCTTCTGAAAAATTTGTAAATTTTTGAATTATTTTTTATACTTTCTTCAAAATCTTTAAAATAATTCTGAAAATTTATGTAATTACTGAAACATTTTTAAAATCATTGAAATTTTTTGGAACGTTGAAATAATCTGAAAGGTTTTGAAATTTGTTTTTTTTTTTTTTTTGAATTCTTGGCGAAACCTAAAAAATCTTCTGAAATTTTTAAAAATCGATTAAAAACTTGAAAAGATTTAAAAATCTTTGAAATATTTTTTACAGTTTCTTCAAAACCATTTGAAATATTTGTGAAATTCATGAAACATTTGTAAAATCATTGAAATTTTTTTGAACTACTTT
>NC_046659.1:149374599-149395524 GCF_010883055.1 Belonocnema kinseyi | reverse complement strand
TGCACTTTGTGAAAAATTCGCCTTTTTTGAAAAAAAAACATTACTCTGTGTTTGAAAATCCATTTTTTGGGTTGAAAAATTTATATTTTTTAGTTTAAAAATAATTTTTTTTAGTAAAAACTAATCCTTTTGTTTGAAAATTCATCTAGTTGATAAAAAATTAAAGTATTCTAGTTAAATATTCACCATTTTAGTTGAAAGTTAATCTTTCTGGTTTAAAATTCATCACAATTCAACATTCAGGTAGAAAATTTAATAATTTTCTTGAAAATCCGTTCTTTTTTTAAAATCCGTTCTTTTTTTGGATGAAAATTGCTATTTTTTAAATAGAAGTTAAACTAGTTGTTTGAAAATTTATGCACTTTGTGAAAAATTCGCCTTTTTTGAAAAAAAAACATTACTCTGTGTTTGAAAATCCATTTTTTGGGTTGAAAAATTTATATTTTTTAGTTTAAAAATCATTTTTTTTAGTAAAAATTAATCCTTTTGTTTGAAAATTCATCTAGTTGATAAAAAATTAAAGTATTCTAGTATTCTAATTAAAATTAATTTGTTTGTTTAAACATTAATTTTTTTTGAACTGAAAATTTAATAATTTAAGTTTTGTTAAACAATTAATGTTTTTCAGTAAAAATTTATCGTTGAAGATTAATTGTTTCAAATAAAATTTTAAAAGTTTCACCTAAATTCTCTGGTTAAAAATTGACAAGAATCAGGGAAAGTGATGGATTTTATAATTTGGGAATTTTCTTATTAAGATTGTTCTTGATTTTTTTTGTTTTTTTCTGTTTTTTGAAGGAACGTTGACAATTTGTCAGCAGTGTGCGTCCAAGTATCACGTTTCCTGTCACTCGATTTCACCTCCGCCTGCGAAAATTTGTCCAAAGTGTGCCCTCGATAACAGGGAAATTGGAGCCTTCCATGGAATCGTCAAGAAGGAGAACGAACTCGGTAATTTATTCACAACTCCTCGAAACTTTTTGCCTAGAATTAGTTGTTTTTTGAATGAGCGATTGATGAAAAAGTTCTTGAATTAAGACTTGACAGGGTGTCTATCCTATGTGGAAAGCCTGCAATTGTCAGCGAATTTTTTCCTTTTCTTTTTTTCCTTTTTTTTTTTCAAGTCAGGGAATTTTTTCGAGAGCGTGCTTCATTTTTTTCATTTTAAAATTAAAGTTATTTGCTTGGTTGTCGAAATATCAACTGTTTTTTTTTTTATTTTAAATTTTTCGTTGAAATATCATTTTGGATTGAAAATTCATCTTTTTTTTTTTGTTGAAAAGTATTTTTTTTAACAGAATATTTAGGTATTCTTTTTTTTTTAGTTGAGACAATTTGCTTGAGATTTTTCTCTCTCTTGACTGAAAATTCTTTCTTATTTGACAAAGCAACCGTTTTTAATTAAAAATGAAAAAAAAAAAAATTAATTGAAATGATGAATCTTGAAGTGGAATAGTTGAATTTTAAACCAAAAAGATGAATTTTTAAACAAAAAGGTGAATTTTCCTTCAAATAGTTAAATTTTGAACCAAAAATAGGCGAATTTTGAGATAAAAGGGTAATAGTTCAATATTCAGTTTAAGAAATTAATTTTCTGGTTAAATATTGATAATTTTAGTTTTAAAATGAATTTTTTGTTGCTTTAAAATTCATGATTTAAATTAGAAATTCAGTTAATATAATATTTATATATAAGTTATTCAGTTATATTATAAAAAAGGAATTTTCAAACAAAACAGATAAATTTTGAACAAAGACGATTAATTTTGATTAAAAAAATGAATTTTCAATCGAAAAAGACAATTGTTCAACAAAAAATTGAGTTATTAAATTTTAAGTTAAAAAAATTAATCTCTGCCAAAAAAGCAAATTTTTAATCAAAAAATTAATTTTTCAACTAAATATTAAATAATTTTTGTTTATGATGGAATATTCAATTAGAATAATTAGATAAATTTTCAGTAACAAAAGAAAAATAATTTTCAACAAAAAAAGTATTAAAAAAAAATAGTTACATTTTCAAAGAAAGTGATGATTTTCAACTAAAATAATGAATCTTTAACTCGAATAATTGAATTTTAAATAAAAAACAGATACATTTTTAACAAAGACGAGTAATTCTGATTAAAAATCACGAATTTTCAATTGAAAAAGTTAAATTTTCAACCAAACATTGAACCAGAAAGATCCATTTCTACCAAAAAAGACAAGTTTTCAATAAAAAAATCAATTTTTCAAAACAAAAACAAAATTGATTAATTTTTTGTTCAATGGATTAATTAAAAAGATTAACTTTGATAAAAACATATGAATTTTCAATTAAAAAAGGGACATTTTCTAACCAAAAATTGAATAAATAAATTTGAAATTAAAAAAATTATTTTTGAACCATAAAGATTAATTTGCAACTAAGAACATTCATTTCTACCAAAAAAAGCGAATTTTTAATTAAAAAGTTAATTTTGTAAGAAAACGTTGAATTATTGATTTTTTTAATGGTAGAATATTCATTTTTTAATTAAAAAAAAATAATTTTCAACGGAAAAAATACTAATTAAAAACAATAGTTACATTTTCAAATAAAATAATGAATTTTCAACTGAAATTAGAAAATTTTAATTTGATTAGATAAATTTTAAACCGAAACAGATAAATTTTTAACAAAGACTATTAATTTTGATAAAAAATCACGAATTTCCAATTGAAAAAGTTAAATTTTCAACCGAAAAATGAAATGACTAAATTTGAAATTTTAAAAGTTAATTTTGAACCAGAAAGATGAATTTTTGACTAAAACGGTGAATCTTTGATTAGAATAATTTAATTTATAACCAGAAATATTAATTTTCAACCAAAAAGATTAATATCAACAAAAAACCGCAAATTTTTAACAAAAAATTTAGTTTTTCAACAAAATATTGAATTATTAATTATTTAAAATGGTGTTATATACAATTTTCAGTTAAAAAATTTATTTTCAACCGAAAAAAATTTTTTTTTGTAAATAGTTAAAATTTCAAACAAAGTAAGGGATTTTCAACTAAAATGATGAATCTTTAAAGAGAGTAATTAAATTTTCAAGAAAAACAGATGAATTTTCACCAAGAATATTAATTTTGATACAAAAAATTAATTTTTAATTGAAAAAGTCCATTTTTTAATTAAAAATCGAATTATTAAATTCGATATTTAAAAAATTAATTTTGAACTAGTCAGATGAATTTTCGACTAAAACGATGAATATTTAACTAGAATCATTTAATTTTCAATCATAAATTTTAATTTTCAACCAAGAATTTTCAACCAAAAAATGAATTTTTAATTGAAAAAGGCAATTTTTCAACCAAAAATTGAATCATTAAATTCGAAATTTAACAAATTAATTTTCAACCAGACATGAATTTTTGACTAAAACGATGAATATTTAACTGCAATAATTTAATTTCCAATCAGAAATATTAATTTCGATAAAAAAAAATTTTAAATGAAAAAGGCCATTTTTTAATCAAAAATTGAACAATTAAATTTGAAATTAAAAGAATTAATTTTGAACCAGAAAGATGAATTTTTGACTAAAACGGTGAACTAGGTTTTACCTAGAATAATTTAATTTATAGCCAGAAATATTAATTTTCAACTAAGAAAATTAATATCTACAAAAAAAGCAAATTTTTAATAGAAAAGTTAATTTTTCAACAAAATATTGAATTATTAATTTTTTTAAATTATGTTCTATACAATTTTAAGTTAAAAAATTAATTTCCAACCGAAATTTGTTTTTTAAATAGTTAAAATTTCAAACAAAGTAAGGAATTTTTAACTAAAACGGCGAATCTTTAATTAGAATAATTTTATTATTCACCAGAAATATTAATTTTCAACCTAGAAGATTAATTTCTGCCAAAAAAAGGAAATTTTTGATCAATAAATTTAATTTTTCAACAAAATATTGAATAATTAATTTTTTGTTTAATAATGGAATATTCTATTTTAAGTTTTAAAAAAATTCTAACCCAAAAAACTACTTAAAAAAATAGTTACATTTTCATCCGAAGTTATGAATTTTCAACTAAAATTATGAAACTTTAACTAGAAAAATTGAATTTTAAACCACAACAGATAAATTTTTAACAAAAAAATTGTTTTAAACGATGGAATACAAAATTTTCAGTTAAAAAATTAATTTTCAACCGAAAAAAAGTAGTAACAAAAATAGTTATGAATCCTGAACCAAAAAAATCAATCTTTAAAAAAATAGTTAATATTCAACAGTTAAAATTCAAATTTTTAATCAAAAAGAAGATTTTTTAACGAAAAATTAAATGATTAATATTTATTTCAATCAAAAGTATTAAAATTTTTAATAAAAAATAGTTGATTTAATCACCAATAAAATACGAATCTTGAACAAAAAAATTAAACTTCTAACCAATTAGTTGAAGTTTCAATCAGCGTTGAATTCAAAATAATTCTGAAATATTTATGAAATTATTGAAACATTTGTAAAATCATTGATGAATTTTTAACAGATGAATTATTAACAAAAAACATTAATTTTGATTAAAAAAAAAAACGATCAATTTTCAATTGGGAAAGGCAATTTTTTAAACAAAAATTTAATAATTAAATTTGAAATTAAAAAAAAAATTTTGAACCAGACATATGTATTTTCGAGTAAAACGATGAATATTTAACTAGAATAATTTAATTTTAAACTGGAAATATTAATTTTCAACCAAGAAGATTAATTTATACCAAAAAAGTGAATTTTTATTTTAAAAAGTTAATTTTTTAACAAAATATTTAATTATGAATTTTTTTGTTTGATGATGGAAGGTTTAATTGGAATCGTTAATAAAATTGTAAAAAAATAGTTACATTTTTAACTAAAATTATGAATATTCAACTAGAATAATTGTATTTTCATAAAAAAGACGAATTTTTATTAAAAAATGTATTTTTCAACAAAATATTACATCAATCATTTTTTTAATAATGAACAAAAATTGAATTTTAAACTAAAACAGATTAATTCTTAACAAAGACGGTTAATTTTGATTAAAAAAAAAAAATAATTTTTTCAACCAAAAAGTAAATAATAAAATTTCAATTACGAAAATTAATGTTTAACCGGAAAGATGAATTTTAAACAACAACAAAATAATAATTTTTAATCAAGAATATTAAATTCTGCGAAAAATATAATGTTTCAACAAAAAAGTTAATTTTTCAATGAAATATTGTATCAATCATTAATTTTCGACCAAGAAAATTAATTTCCACAAAAGAAACAAGACGAATTTTCAACCAAAAAATATAATTTGTCCAATAAAAACTAAATAGTTTAATTTTCATTAGAAAAATGTTATTTTCAACTAAAAAGATGAAATTTCAAAAAAAAAAAAGATGAACCTTTAACCAAAAGAATTAATTTAAAAAAAAAAAGAGTTTAAGTTTTTACCAAGTAATTAAAATTTCAATTTAAAAAATATATATTCTAAACAAAAAACGTACTACTTGATATTTAACCCAAAAAAGATTTTAAATTTGAATCAACTAAAACAAGAAATTTTCAACCAAAAATATTCAACTATTTTTAATTTGAAATAAAAATATTTTTTGGTATATTTATAAGTTATTACATTTTAGGTTGAGAATTCACCTTTTTTTTTTTGTTGAAAAATATTTTAAAACAATTTGTTTGAATTTTTTGTCTCTTGACTGAAAAATCTGTATTAGTTGAAAATTCAACTGTTTTTAATTGAGAAAAAAAATATTTTTTGGTTGAAATATCAAACGTTTTTGTTAGAAATTAAATTTTTTTGACTGAAGATTAATCATTTTAATCGAAAATTCATCTTTTTGGTTGTAAAATGAGCTATTTTTTTTTAAATTTGTTTTTTCGTTGGCTGAAAATTAATTGTTTAAACGGAAAATTAAATTATTTCAGTTTGAATATTCAATGAATTTAGTTAAAAATTCATTTTTTTTTCTTGAACATTAATGTTTTTAACGAAGAATGTATTTATTCAATCTTTGGATGAAAAATAATTTTCTTTTTAATTGCATATTCGTCTTGTTTAATAGAAATTAATGTTTACGGTTTAAAATTTATCACTTTGGTTCAAAATTTATATTCTTTTGTGGAATATTTATTTTTTCTTGTTTGAAAATTATTCTTTTTGCTTGTAAATTCAACTACATTATAAAAAATCAGTTTTAAACCCAAAATGGAATTATTATATTTCCAGATATATTTTAAACAATAGGATTAATTTTCAGAAAAAAAGATTAATTTTCTACCCAAAAGATTCATTACTTTGTTTAAAAATTTGCTTTTGTTTTGTAGAAAATTAATTTTTTTAACTGGAAATAAATTATTCCGTTTTTAGTTGAAAATTTGTTATTTTTTTTTTTTTTTTGATAAAATTAATCTTCCATGGAATAAAAATTGTATTCCTAGATTGAAAGTTAAAAATATTTGGTTAAAAATTAATTTTTTTGGCTGAAGATTCATCATTTCTTTGGATGGAAATTAATTTTTTGAACTAAATATTTAAATATTCAATATTTAGTTGAAAAATTATATATTTTTTTAGTTGAAAATCTGTCTTCTTCGTAGAAATTAATCTTCAATTATTCATGTTAAAAATTCAACTTTTTGTTTGAAAATTATTATTTTTTTAACGGAAATTTGAATTATTCAATTTTAGGTTGACAATTTTTATTTAATTTGTTTTGTTATTGAAAAATTTATCTCCTTTTATAGGGAACTCATATTTTTTGGTTGAAAATTGATCTTTTTAGTTGAAATTGAAACTATTTCAGATAAAAATTCATCATTTTTATTGAAAGTTAATTCTTTTTTGGTTAAAAATTAAACAATTTGGTGGAAAAATGTCTTTTTTTGGTAGAAAATTAATCTTTTGCTTTGAAAATTAATCTTCGTGTGGAAAATTAAATTTTTTAGACTGAAAATTAATTATTCCAATTTTGGTTGAAAACTGTTCTTTTTTTTGGTTTGAGATTGAATTATTTGTTTGAAAATTGATTTTTTTTTAAAATTGAAAATTGAACTAATTGGTTAAGGATTTATGTATTTTGTTGAAAACCCTTCTTTTTTGGTAGAAAATTAATTTTTTTTTGGTTGAAAATTAAACTATTTGGTTAAAAATTCAATAAAAATGGAAATTTTTACAATTTCGTTTAAAATTTTATTGTTGAAAACTAATTTTTAAAACTGAAAATGTAATTATTTAAGTTGAATATTCTACCGTTTTAGTTAGAAATTCATCTTATTGATTGAACCTTAATTTTCTTGAATTTTTTATTGAAGATTGAACTATTTCATTAAAAATTTATGTATTTTTTTGAAAAACGTTCTTTTTTTTGACAAAAATAAATATTTTTATTTGAAAATTAATCAATTTTCATTAAAAATTCATTTATTATTTTTTTAAACTGGCGTTTTTGGTAAACGATTAATGTTTTTGTTTGAAAATTAATCTCATTGGTAAAAAATTAATATTTTTTAATCACTGGTTGTAAAATTTACTTTTTATTTGTAGAAAATTAATTTTTATTATCTGCAAATTTAAGTATTCCTTTTTTTTTGTGGGAAATTAAACTTTTTTATTAAAAATTAATTTGTTTTGTTTAAAAATGGACGTGTTTAGTGAAAAAAATTAGTCTTTTTGATTGAGAATTCAAGTATTCCAGTTAAATATTTATAAGTTTAGTTGAAAATTAATCAATTTCTTTGAAAATGTAACTTTTAAAACATTTTTTGTTTTCAAACCATTATTTTTTTAATCGAAAATTTAACCATTCCAATTCAATATTTAATCTTTTTCGTAGAAAATTTATTTCTTTGGTTGAAAATTAAATTTTTTAACAGAAAATTAATCTTTTTGGTTGAGAATATGTTGTTTTTTCTTGAAGAAAATTATAATTTTTCAAACTGAAAATGTGACTATTCCAATTTTGGTTATAAAATAGTCATTTTTGGGTTTAAGATTCAACTACTTGGTTCAAAATTGATCTTATTTAATTGAAAATTCAACAATTTGTTTAATAATTCATGTATTTTGTTTAAAAAATCGTATTTTTTGATAAAAAATTCAATTATTTCTGTTATTTATTCTGTTAATTGCATTTTTTACTGTAAAAATAATGTTCTTAACCACAAATTTAATTATTATATTTTTGGTTGGAAATTTTTTGTTTGTTTGTTTAAAATTAGATTTTTTTAGTGAAAAACTAAATTTTGTCGTTAAAAATTCATTTATTTTGTTTAAAAATGGACGTTATTGGCAAAAAATAAATCATTTTTTTATTTCCAAATTCAACTGTAAAGTTGAATATTTGTCTGTTTTAGTTGAAAATTCATGTATTTTAAAAAATCGATTTTGTTGTTGTTAAAAATTCATCTTTGCGTTTTAAAATTAATCTATTTTATTTCAAGAATCATCATGAGGGCATTTTTTTTTTAGAAAATTAATTTTTTTTTCAACTGGAAATATAATTATTCCAATTTTGATTCAAAATTGATTCTTTTTTACTTCTAAATTCAACTTCATGGTTGAAAATTTGTCTTTTTTTAGTTGCAAATTCAACTATTTCATTGAAAATTGATGTATTTTGTTAAAAAATTTCATTTTTTGATAGAAAATAAAGTTTTTTATTTGAAAATTATTCATCTTGTTTTTTAAAATTTATGTTTCTGGTTAAAAATTCAAGAATTCAGTTAAATATTAATCATTTAAGTTGAAAGTTTATGCATTTTGGGGAAAAATGGACGTTTTTGGTAAAAAAGGTAATGTTTTTGCATAAAAATTAATCTTGTTTGAAAATTAAATTAAATTTTTGGTTTAAAATTCATATATTCCAGTTAAAAATTATTAATTTTATTTGAAAATTCATCAAATTGATTGACATTTTTTTTTGCATTATTAATCTTTTTAACCGGAAATATAATTATTACATTCTTGGCTGGAATATGATTTTGTTTAGCTTAAAATGCAACTAATTTGCTTTTTTTTAGTGGAAAACGAAATTTTTTTTGTTTAAAAATGGTCGTTTTTGATTAAAAAATTAATCTTTTTGTTTGTGAATTCATCTTTATGGTTGATAATTCAAGTATTCTAGTTAAACGTTTATAATTTTAGTGGAAAATTAATCACTTTGTTTCAAAATTTATAATTTTCCAAATCAATTTTTAAACTTTTTATAAGAAAATTTATCTCTTTAGTTGAAAATTAATTTTTTTAACGGAAAATTGAATTATTCAATTTAAGGTTGATAATTTTTATTTTATTTTTTGTTATTTAAAAAATCATTAAAAATTCAACTAAATTGTTGAAAATTTATTTTTTTTTCGTGAAAAACTAAAGTTTTTCGTTAAAAATTAATTTATTTTGTTTGATAATTCATCTTTGCGATTTAAAATTACCCAATTTCAATTAAAAACTGATTTTTCTTTAGTTCAAACTTTAACTAAATTGTTGAAAATTTGTCTTTTTTTTTAAGTGAAACTATTTTTTTTTTAGAATCATCTTTTTGGTTTAAAATTCATCTATTCCAGTTGAAGAATAATAATTTTAGTTAAAAATTCATCACTTTTCAAATTCAAAATTCAACTAAATTCTTGAAAAATTGCCTTTTTTCAGTTGAAAATAAATTTATTTGTTTTTATTTTTATTTATTCAATTGTTTTAAAAAATTGCTGGAACCTGGAAAATTGATCTCAATGGCTAAAAATTAATTTATTCTATTTGATAAATTCGCTTTGTTTTTGGTTTTAATTTTTTGTTTAAAATTCCTCACTTTAGTTGCATTTTTTTTAAATTAATTTATTTTAACTGGAAATTTAATTATTCCATTTTTGATTGAAAACTGATATTTTTAGTTGAAAAAACTATGTGGTGGAAAATTGGTCATTTTGGTTGAAATTCTACTTTTTGAAAAATTGACTTTTTATTGTAGAAAATTAATGCTTTTTTAGCTGGAAATTTAATTCAACCAAATGGTTGAAAATTTGTCTTTCTCAGTTGGAAATTCAACTATTTCATTGAAAATGTATGTATTTTGCTGGAAAATGGTCATTGTTTGTTTAGAAAATAATTTTTTTTATTTGAAAATTGATCTCTGGTTAAAATTATTTTAAAAGAAAATTTAATTATTCAATTTTAGGTTGACAATTTTTATTACAATTTATAATCACTTTGTTTCAAAATTTAATCTTTTTAAAATTATTATTTTGATTTTTTTTCAAAGCATTATTTTTTTAAACTGAAAATCTAACCATTCCATTTGAATTTTTGATCTTTTTGGGTAAAAATTCAGGTGGACAACTTTTTTTGTTATTTAAAAATTCATTTCCTTTGAAAGAAAACTCATCTTTTTTGGTCGAATTTTTTTTTTTTTTTTGAAATCTCAACTGTTCCAGATAAAAATTCATTATTTTTATTTAAAGTTAATCTTGTTGTTAATTTTCTAAACTGAAAATGTAACCGTTCCAATTGAATTTTTAATAATTTTGGATGAAAATTCATCTCTTTCGTTAAAAATAATTTTTTTTTCAGCGGAAAATTTAATTATTCAATTTTAGGTTGACAGTTTTTATTTCTTCTTTTTTTTGTTATTTAAAAATTCATCACCTTTGATAGAAAACTGATCTTTTTTGGTTGAAAATTGATCTTTTTTGTTGTAATTTCAACTATTCCAGATAAACATTCATTATTTTTATTGAAAATTAATCTTGTTTGGTTAAAAAATAAACAATTTGGTCGAAAAATTGTCTTTTTTTTTGTAGAAAATTAATCTTCTTCTTTGAAAACTAATTTTCTTGTTTGGAAATTTATCTTTTTGCTTGAGAATGCAATTATTGCGGTTTAATATTTATAATTTGATTTGAAAATTAATCACTTTGTTACCAAATTTAACTTTTTTTTAATTATTATTTTTATTTTTTTTCAAAGTATTATTTATTTAAAATGAAAATGTAACCATTCCAATTGAGTTTTCAATCTTTTTTGACGAAAATTCATCTGTTCGGTTTAAAATAAAATTTTTTTAATGGAAAATTTAATTATTCAATTTTAGGTTGCCAATTAATTTGTTTTTTATTTAAAAACTCATCTCTTTTGATAGAAAATTCATCTGTTTGGTTGAAAATAAATTTTTTTTAATTATAAATGTAATTATTTAATTTTAGGTTGACAATTTTTATTATTAATTTTTTTTTTATTTAAAAATGCATCATTTTTATTGAAAGTTAATCTTCTTTCGTAAAAATTGAAACAATTTGGTGGAAAAATGGTCTTTTTTTGGCAGAAAATTAATCTTCTTGTTTAAAAATTAATCTTCTTGTTTGGAAATTTATCTTTTTGGTTGAGAATTCAAGTATTCCAATTAAATATTTTTTTAATTTCAGTGGAAAATTAATCACTTTTTTAAAATAATTTAAATTTTTTCTAAAGTATTATTTTTTAAACTAAAAATGTAACCATTCCAATTGAATTTTCAATCTTTTTGGTTGAAATTTTTTTTTTTTTTTTAGGAAAATTAAATTATTCAATTTTAGGTTGACAATTTTTATTATTTTTTTATTTAAAAATTCATCTCTTTTTTCATAAAACTCTTTTTTTTTTAATTGATCTTTTTGGTGGAAATCTGAACTATTCCAGATAAAAAATTAATCATTTTTATTGAAAGTTGATGTTGTTTGGTTTAAAATTATTATTTTGATTTTTTTCAAAGTATTATTTTTTTAATTAAAAATGTTACCATTCCAATTGAATTTTCAATCTTTTTTGACGAAAATTCATATCTTTGGTTTAAAATAAAAAAATGTTTAATGGAAAATTTAATTATTCAATTTTAGGTTGACAATTTATTTGTTTTTTTTTATTTAAAAATTCATCTCTTTTGAAATAAAATTCATCTGTTTGTTTGATAATTCAAGTATTCCAGTTAATTATTTATAATTTTAGTTAAAAATTAATCCCTTTGTTTCAAAATGTAACTTTTTAAAAATTATTTTTTCTTTTCAAAATAATACTTTTTTAACTGAAAGTGTAATTATTCCAATTGAACTTTTAATCTTTTTAGATGGAAATTCATCTCTTTGGTTAAAAATTAATTTTTTTTTAACGGAAAATTTAATTATTAAATTTTAGGTTGACAATTTTTATTATTTTTTTATTAAAAAATTAATCTCTTTTGTTAGAAAACTCTTTTTTTTTTTGAAAATTTATCTTTTTGGCGAAAATCTGAATTATTACAGATAAAGAATTAATCATTATTATTGAAAGTTAATCTTGTTTGGTTTAAAATTATTTTTTTGATTTTTTTCAAAGTACTATTTTTTTAAGTAAAAATGTAACCATTCCAATCGAATTTTCAATCTTTTTGACGAAAATTCATCTCTTTGGTTTAAAATAAAAAAATGTTTAATGGAAAATTTAATTATTCAATTTTAGGTTGACAATTTATTTGTTTTTTATTTAAAAATTCATCTCTTTGTTTCATAATTCAAGTATTCCAGTTAATTATTTATAATTTAAATTGAAAATTAATTTTTTTGTTTCAAAATGTAACTTTGAAAATTGGTCTTTTTGGTTGAAATTTCAACTATTCCAGATAAAAATTCATTATTTATATTGAAAGTTAAATTTTTTTTTTGTAGGAAATTAATCTTCTTCTTTGAAAATTATTTTTGTTGTTTGGAAATTTATCTTTTTGTTTCAACGTATTATTTTTTTAAACTCAAAATGTAACTGTTCCAATTCAATTTTTAATATTTTTAGATAAAAATTCATCTTTTTGGTTGAAAGTAAAAATTTTTTAACGAAAAATTTAATTTTAGGTGGACAATTTTTATTATTTTTTATTTTTTTATATAAAAATTCATCTCTTTTGATAGAAAACTCATCTTTTTCGGTTGAATATTTATAATTTTAGTGGAAAACTAATCACTTTGTTTCAAAATTTAACTTTTTTTCAATTATTATTTAAATTTTTTTGTTAAAGTATTATATTCCTAACTAAAAATGTGATCATTTCAATTGAATTTTTAATGTTTTTAAATGAAAATTCATCTCTTTGATTGAAACAAATTTTTTTTAACGGAAAATTTAATTATTCATTTTTAGGTTAACCATTTTTATTTTTTGTTATTTAAAAATTCATCTCCTTTAATAGAAAACTCATCTTTTTTGGTTAAAAATTTATATTTTAGTGGAAATCTGAACTATTGGAAAAATTGTTTTTTTTTTTTTTTTTGGTAAAAAATTAATCTTCTTCTTTGAAAATTAATAATTTTGTTTCAAAGTATTATTTTTTAAAATGAAAATGTAATCATTCCTATTCAGGGTGACCGCTGGACCGAAAAACCGGGAAATGACAGTGAATTTTTTTTCTTTGACCGGGAATTTTACAAATTTGTGGAAGAAAAATTTGTCCATGTTCGATTTTAAGAGTTTTTAAATAATTAGTGGAATTTTGATGTTTTTTAATTATGCTATAATTTAGCTTACAATGCGTAATTCAAAATTTTTTTACTGTAAAAATTTTCCATTTAAAATTTTTATTTTTAATCTGACATTTTTAATTTAAAGACTTTAAATTCTTTTTTCAAGACTTGATAAAATAAAAAATAAAAGCTTTTGATTTTGAAAATTTTGGATAAAAAACATTTTTATTTAATACATAAATAATTTTTTTTTAAATTTATCTGTAGTTTAAATAATAAGAAGTGAAAAAAAAACGATATGACAAAAATATTTTAAATAAATAAATAAAAATCAGTTCAAAATTTAAGAATTTTCAGATTTGAACTTTAAAACTTAAACGGTTTAAATTTGAAATTTTTAATAAAAAAAATTAATTATTGAATATTTAGCAATGTTTGAATTTTTATTTAAGACAAGTAAATTGAAACCAAATATTTAAAAGTAAATTTTTCTTAATGAATTGTTTGACATAGAAAGTTTGGAATTGTTAAAATTTCGAAGAGCCTTCAAACTTTGAACGATACAATTTTAATTGTTGCATTTGAAAAATGCTTAATTTGTAAGTGAAATTTTGAAATTTTGATGTATAATTTACAAATGAGCATTTGTAGAAAAAATTTGAGTAATTTTAAGAGATATTTAGGAGTTTTAAAAAGATAAAAAATTATCATGCAAATTTTAGAAAGTCTTCTACAAATCTTCTAGAATCTTTTTTGAAAATTTTGTTTAAATCTTTGAAAAACTTCTTAAATATTCTCTAAAAATAATTTAAAAAAATGAAAAGTTATTTTTTATTTTCCTAGGAATCGTAAAAAAATGTATTTATTCTTTTGAAGCCCTTTATAATTCTTGAAAAGAATTAAATTTTTTTATTTAAAATCTTTTCAAAACTTCTACATATCTCTTAAAATTACTCAAATTTCGCCTCCAAGTAATAAATTTTCAATTGTTATTTATACATCCAAATTGTAAAGAAATTCTCGAAAATTTGCAGGATTTTCTGAAAATTGTAGAAAAAATTCCAAAATAATTTAAAATTTAAAACAACTTCTAAATTTCTTAAGATTTTGAAGCTTTTCAAGGATGTTTAAACTATTTAAAAAGAAAATAATTGAATTTCTTATGTAAAAAGTGCTTTTATTTTCAGCTCAGTTTTTATTACCTCAAGTGGACAATTTTTTAGCTTTAGTGTTCCATTTGTTTAATTTCATTGGTCGTGAAAAATGTTTACGAACCGAGAAATGATCGGGAATTTATTTCGTCGATTAAAACGGCCACCCTGCAATTGAATTTTTAAACAGAAAACTTAATTCTTTAATTTTAGGTTGACAATTTGTTGTTTTTTTGTATTATATACAAATTTATTTGCTTTGATAGATCTTTTTTTGGTTGAAAATTGGTTGATAAAAAATTACACAAGTTGGTTGAAAAATTGTCATTTTCAGGTAGAAAATTAATCTTCTTTGAAAATTGATCTTTTTATTTAAAAATTCAAGTATTACAGATAAATATTGATAATTTCAGTTGAAAGTTGATGAATTTTATTGAAAAATTGATCTTTTTAAATCAAAAATATTAATTGAATCCCTGGAAACTGAAGTAAAAAACAATTATTTATAATAAACTCGCGAAATTCTATACATATTCCGAATCAATTAAAAAAAAAAAAAAATGGCTGGAACCTGGAAAATGGCCAGGGAATTTTTGTCTAGGATTTGAGTAGACACCCTGTTAATTCGAGAAGTAGTTAGTGTGTAAAAAAAAAAAAAAAAAAAGTTGGTGCAAAGAGAACTTTTTTGGTCTATCGCGCGTGGAAAAGCAACGTAATGAACGCGAAAATGTCTTACAGAGGAAAAAGAGAGAGAAAGATATGAGCTGCGCGAGCGAAACTCGGATCTGAGATTGCAGGTTTATGAATTGGAAAAACGCTCTCAACTACTCAACCAGTCTCTTCAGGTTCGTCCTGCGACCTGTGTAGAAATGAAACAGTTTTTTTCTTTCTTTTTTTTTTTATCTTTCTTTCAAATTTTTCTTTTTATTTGGAATGCCGATGTTATTATTATTATTATTATTATTATTATTTTAGAAATTAATCAATTGTCTCTCCGTGCTTAAGTTTTTGTTTTCACGTAAAAAACCTGCAAGATCCACGCTTTTGCTTTCGTTGGTTCGTTCGGTAAAACAAATTTATTTTCCTAACTGTATTTATCTTGTTGTCATCTACTCACTAGGATGATGATTTTATGCCACTTTTTCAAACTTGACTCAACTCGAGATTGAAAATACAGTTACTTTTTCAGTGACTCGAAAAGTGAGACGAGTTAAGTTTGATCGTCTCTCAATTTAAATCCCACTTTCAAGTTTTTTGTGGTTTCTTTCCTCCTCCTCCTGCAGGGTGTCTACCTGACCGGGAATTGGGAAATTAACGGGAATTTTTTATAAATGGGAAATTTTTCAAATTTTTAGAAGAAAAATCTGTCCAATCAGGTGGAAATGATGTAAAAGGATCTTTTTCTCTTTTTTCGGGTGAAATTATCTACAAATTTAGAATAAGTTTGATTTTCAACTTTTTTGAATTTTAAGTTCTATTTTTAACTTTTTCAATTATGATATTTGGTTTATGGTGCGTAATTTTTTAATTATTTAATTGAAGAAATTTAGATTTTTAGAAGTAGATTTTGAATAAAAAAATTTTTTTAAGCATTTATTTATCTTCAGTGAGCTCAATTTAAACTTTGTACGTTACAATTTTAATTTTTCCATTTAAAAAGTTTAATTTTTTCAAGTAAAATTATTTAATTTTGATGTATAAATAACAATTGTACACTTATTTATTTAGAAAAAAAAAATCGAGTAAGTTGAAGAGATATTTAGTAGTTTTGGAAAAGATCCAAGATTAATTTAAAACTTGAAATGATTTCAAATAGTTTTAAATAGATTTCGAACAACAAATTTAGAAGATTTTTAAAAATTTTGAAATATTTCTAGAGGTTATCAAAATTTTCAGAAAAGAATCTGGAAGATTTTAAAATGTTTTTCATTTTGCAGAATCTTATAAAAATTTACGGAAAAGTTTTGAAATATATTCAGAAGTTAAAAAAAAATTCAAAAAGAACTTTAAATTTAAAAAGATTTCAAAAAATTCGAAACAAAATGTAAATTTTTGAAGATTTTTGGGAGCATTTGCAATTATTTATAATTTGATAAATTAATTTTAACAGAGTATTTAAAAATAAAAAAATAAAAGGATTTTGAGATATAAACAAGAATTGAAAAATTATTTATGTAAAGCTACTTTAAATTTAATTAATTCAATTTGTAATTTAAAACGGATCGGTTATAAAAAATTTATTGACTTATTTTTCAATGTAGAGAATTAAAAATGCATATTTTTAATAAAAACTTTAGAAGTTTTTTAAGGATTGTGAAAGATTTCATAAGAATAATTTTTTTTTAGATTCATTTTAGAAGAAAATTTCAAAAGATTTCAAAATTTTCAAAAAAGGAATTTGGAAGATTTTAAAGCAACGGTTTTCATGTTGCAGAATTTTTTTTTAAATTAAAAAAAAATTCTAATAATTTGAAAATACATTCAGAAGTTTAAAAAAATTTTCGGTAATAACTCAAAATTTGAAGAAATTTTAAAAAATTTTAAACAAAATTTTAAAGATATTTAAGTATTTTGACTGGATTTAAAATAATAAAAAAAAATTTCTTGATATTCTTTGGATAAATTTCTTAATTACTTTTTATTTGGAGAAATTAATTTTAAGAACATATATTAAAATTTTTTAAATCAAAAACAAATTTTGATGTATAAATAACAATTGGCAAATCGTTGATTTTAAACTGCTCAAAAGAAAAATAATTAAATTTCTAATTTAAAACGTATTATTTATATTTAAATTAATTTTAATAATTTTATTTTATGTGAAAAATCGCTTTGTTTTTTCTTAGAAATTAATTTGTTGTTACTGACAATTTAACATGTTCGTTTTTGTGTAAAAATTCGTCTATTTTGGTTAAATAATTAACCATTTGGATGAAAATTCATTATTTTATTGCAAATTCCTCTGTTTTTGATCAAAAATCAATATTTTTGGTTATAAAATCATGCCTATATTGAAAATTTATATAATTTTGTTAAAAATTCGTTTTTCATTTCTTGAAAATTGATTTTTTATTAGTTGAAACTTCAACTACGTGTTTTTCAATTCTATTTTTGTTAGAAAATTATTCTTCTTGTTTCAAAATTAATTTTTATTAGTTAAAAATTCATTTACTTGGCTAAAAATTTAACCACTCTATTAGAAATATTTTTTTTTGTTGCTTATTTTTTTATTTTATTTGTAATTCCATTTTTTTTCAAAGATAATTTAACGATTTTATTGAGAATTGGTGTTTTTTATGTCCATTCTTCATTTTTGAACTTAAAAATGGAGTATTTCATTTATGAATGCGTCTTTTTTATTTAAATTCAACTGTTTTTTTCAATATTTAATATTAAAAATTGTATATATTCTTGAAAATTCGCTTTTGTTATCTAAAATTTGCAGTATTCCTTATTTGATTAAATATGATTTTATTTCGTTGAAGATCAACAATTTTGTTGAAAATACTTTTTTTATTAGAAAATAAAATTCAAGAATTCCTAGCCAAAAAGTTGAATCTTCAATCTAAAAAAATTAATTTTTAAACAAAAAGATTCAGTTACTACCAAAAAAGACGAATTTTTAATTAAATTAAAATGTTCTCAATTAAAAAGTGAAAGTGTCAACTAAAAAAAGATGAATTTTTGAACAAAAAGATAAATTTATTACCAAGAAAAGATGAATTTTCAAACAAAAATTTGAATTCTTAAGAAAAAAAGAAATTTTTTATTTTATTTTTAAGGAAGTATTTCACCTTTAAAATCTAGTTGTTGAATTTTTAATAAAAAATATGAATTTAAAAAAAATTATTGAATACCGAAAAAAACGAATTTTGAACAAAATTCAAGAATTCGAAAGCCAAAAGTTAAATTTTTAACTAAAAAGATAAATTTTGTAAACAAAAGGATTAATTTCCTACAACAAAAAACACGATTTTAAAACAACATTTTAGAATTCTGAATTAAAAAGTTGAATTTTTAGGAAGGAAAGAAATGTTTAAAAATTCTTAAGAAGCTAGTTAAATTTTAAAACCTAGTTGTTAAATTTTTACCAAGAACATGCATTAAAAAAAAGATCAATTTTATACCGAAATAAACGAACTTTTGACAGAATTCAAGAATCCAATACAAAAAAGTTTAATTTTCAATTTAAAAATATGCAATTTTGAACAAAATTTAAGAATTCTGAACCAAAAAGTTGAATTTTCAAGTTACGTTTGTAAAATTCAGAAGAACACAAGAAAAAAGCTATTTTTTATTTATTAAATTTAAATTTTCGCAGAACTCGAATCCGAATGGTAAACTTTCTCATTATAATTCTTTTGCAAACTCCTCTGTTTCAAATTAGAATTCTAATATTCTTATAACCAAAAATTACCTGATGTTCCCGAGAATTACAATTATTCTCGAAAATTCCCTGTTCTAAATCAAAACTGGTTGAAATCTTTTAAAATGTTTAAAAATCTCCTAAAATCTTTAAAAATCGTATAAAGTCAGTCAAAATTTTGTAACCTAAATACAAAATAAAAAAAATCGTCCGCCTGGCAGACACCCTGTCCTGATTTAATTTTACTTTTGGTAGAAAGTGTTTCGTTATTGATGGAATTTTCAATTGTCTATACTCTACAACCCGACTATTTTCGAATTTCAAGTCCTGAGAGATACACGAGTAAATCTTACACGCCCGAACTTATAAATTTCGATTAAATATCAGGGTGGCCACAAACCCGGGAGAATCGGGAGAAAATCGGGAGAAACTTGCACCGGGAGAAATCCGAGAGAGAAATATTACACCGGAAGATTTCCCGTTTTTCATAATTCGTGCGTTATTTTTATTTTTTTAATATTTCAACTAGAAAGCATATAATTTTCTAAGTGTTTATAATAATTAAAATTCAAAGGTGTAAAATGCTTCTCGCAATAATTTAAATGCTTTGAATTTGAACGGAGAAAATGGCAGTGATTTTTTTTTCAAAAATATTCAAAAATTTCATACTAAAAGCCTTGATAGTCAGTTTTGAATTTAATAATTTTAAATGTAAATAGAAAGCAATTTTGAACTGCAAAGCTTAAAATTGTATAATTTCAAAAAATGGAATCATATCACAGCAATCTTGTTTTATTATTATTTCTTTTAATTTTTAATGTAATGTCTTAAAATTCTCCGATTTTTAGTTGACTTTTATTCAATCTTTCAAATTCTAAACACGATATTTCAATCCGTGTAAACATAGTGAGCATAAAAAAAATAAAATAGAAATAAAATTTACACATTTATTTTTTACTCAGATAATTTTTTTCAAAATCCTATTTCATTAATTTATAAATCAATTTTCTTTAAATTATAAACATATTGATTTACAAAAACGTTCTTTAGTGCCTTTTATTTAATCTTTGAATTTCTAGACACGATATATCAATCCGTGTGAACGTAGTGAGCACAAAAAGAAGAAAAAAAAATGGAAATTTTACACATTTATTTTTTACTCTTGATATTTTTTTTCTATGTCCTTTTTCATCAATTTATAAACAAAATTTCTTTGAAATTATACACATATTGATGTATACAAACATTCCTTAGCCTTTTATTTAGTCTTTCAAATTCTAAACACGATATCTCAATCCGTGTGAACGTAGTGAGCACCAAGAAAAAATGAATATAATTTTACACATTTATTTTTTACTCGGCTGATTTTTTTAATACTCAAACTAAATAAACAAACGCAATTTATTCTCTTATATCCTATATTCCGAAATTTGAGAGCGATATATCCTCTTTGGAAATGGTGAACACAAAAAAAATGAATGAAATTTTACACATTTATTTTTTATTCGAATGAATTTTTTCAAAATTATAACTCAAACTAAATATAAAAACGCAAATTATGGTCTCATTTCCTATATATTGATTTACGCAATTGATCATATATGTGTAAAAACTGTTGTGTTTCGCAAAGAGAGTTAATTTTTTTCTAAACCGGGAGAAATGACGAATATTTATCGGGAGAACCGGGAGACGAAAAGTAGAAAAATAGTGGCCACCCTGAATATCTATCGGTTATGGTGTTATCAAAGTTCCGTTAGTCTTGAATTAACAATAGGCTCCTTTTCTCGTTTAGCTGCAGGAGCGAACGCGACAGGAGTTCCTGGGAAAGCAGGAGAAGACCCAGAAGTCCATAAAGCGTCTCGTGGATTTCATCAAATTAATGCAGCAGCGAAAAGAGACTTGCCCCCCTCCACCTTCGCCTTCAACCAATTGCC
>NC_046659.1:149369763-149374499 GCF_010883055.1 Belonocnema kinseyi | reverse complement strand
CAATTATCAGGCAGACGCGATAAATCCGAAATCGCGTTCATCAACCAACAGTCCCAATCCGGAAGCATCGCCTACATCCAATCAGAGCCCCACATCCCCCCCAGCAGCTACCAACTGCCAATTGGTCGCGACAACAAACAGTCTTTCCTCATCGTTAAAAAAGTCCCGGAAACGATCAGTATTGGCGCAAGAGGAGGAGGAGGAGGAGGAGGAGGAGGAGGAGGAGGAGCTTCTTCTTCTTCTTGTTCCTCAAGCTTCAGCGGCAGCAACAGACAAGAGTCTGTCCAGCAACAGCAACATCAAAGTCTGCCAATCCTCAACTATCAACTGTCAAGCCCTTGTGGCTACAGCACCACCCACGGAGAGCCGGAAGTCCCCTTCTTCCAGTCGCGGAGTCTCTTCAAGAAGCTCGCTGCCGGCCGGCTCCCAGAAGCCAGCGCCAGCAGCACCAACGCTTCTGGTGGCAAGAAGCCAAACCATCGATCCTTGCCAGGACTCAACAGAATCGTCTTTCCGGAAGACAAAGTGCTGGAACTTCTTGACTCATCATCAGACGAAGAAATCCCCGATGTCATCCCCAAGAAAAGTGTGCCAAGAGCCGTCGGGTTACTCGACTCACTGTTCGCAGGTATGCATTTATGTCATTCATCCGAGTTGAATCTTTTTATTTAACCCTCGAATGGTACACTGGTGCGAATTCGCACCCGAAGTTTTTTTATTTCATTGGTATTTACGCAAGCAAAGCTTCAGCGGATGATCTCCACATTTATTAAATATATCTGTTTAATATGTGTGATATATGCTAGCTGTTTATTATATGTTCAATATATTAAATATTTAATATTAGCATTGCATTAATATTGCCAAAGATTTCGCACAAATTGCAATGATTACCCAAAGATTTCACCGATCTCCCTATTATTACAAAGATTTCACAATTATTTCAAATATTTCGTAGATTTTTAGAACATTTGCAAAGATTTGAATGATTTCCAAAAAAAATTAAAAGATTTTACAATGATTTAAAAGATTGAGGAAACATTTTAATTATTTCTCAATGATTTAAAAAACGTTTCAAATATTTCGCAAAGATTTGACTAAAATTTCAAAGAATTAAAAAATATTGTAAATATTTCGCAATGATTTTGAGAGAATTCGCATATTTCACAAAGATTTTGCAAAGATTTTTGGAACATTTTCAAAGATTTAAATGATTTCCAAAAGATTTCAAAGATTTCACAATCATTTCAAATATTGAACAAACATTCTAATAATTTCCCAATGATTTAAAAAACATTTCGCAAAGATTTTTAGAGAATTCAAAAAGATTTCTCAAAGATTTCAATGATTTCCTAATGATTAAACAATGATTTCAAAGATTGAGCAAACATTTCAATGATTTCCAAATGATTTCCCGAAGATGTCAAATATTTCACAAATTTTTTAAATAAGTTTCCAAGATGTCACATTAATTTTATTTACAAACATTTATTCCCCTAATTTCATGGACAAAAACTATTTTTATTTGTAAATTTTCATTTAATGATTTATTTAAAAGTGCATCTTCTTTACTAGAAATGTTGCATGTAAAATTTTGGCTGAATTTTTCGTTTTTCTTCACAGAAAAATCTTTATTTCTTGAAATTTGGTCTCGTTAGTTGAAAAGTTTATCATTTTTGTTGAAAAATCATTTTTTTAAATTTTTTTGAGTTAAAAATTATTTTTTTACTGAAAATTAAAATTTTTTATTTTTGACTGCAAATTGATCCTTTTTAGTAGAAAATTTATGTACTTTGTTCAAAAGTTCTTCTTTTTGTTAGAAAATTAATCATGGTTGAAAATTTGTCTTTCTTGTTTTAAAATTCACAATGTCGGTTTATGGACATTTTTTTTTTTAGTTTGAAATAGAATCAACTTTTACATTTTTGTTGAGAATTAATATTTTTGTTGAAAATGCTACTTCTCAGGCAATATCTTACACCATATTCTAAAAAAAAAAATCTTTTTGTCTTGGAAATGTAATTTTTAAATTTATTTTAACCCTTAACTGGCACTATGGGTAACAAATACCCCAAAAAATGTTTGAGCTCGAATTAACCGTACTAAATTCGAGAAAATGGACCACGTGTCGAGTTTTACCAGTAATTGACATCACGAACTAAAGGTAAAGTGGGTTAGTATAGAGCAGAAAACATCATCGTACGTTGGGCACCCGCTCAAAGTAGACCCTATAAAACTGTGGGGGTTTGGATACCCAGTGTGCAGTCAGTGAGCAAAAAAGTGATTTTTAACAAAAAAAATTCCCATTGATATTAGTGATTTTCGTTTAATTTCCAACGTAAGTTTATCATCCAAAGGGAAATAATTTTTTTTGTCATTATTTTGCACGCTTAAAATAGAGTAAATTTTGATTAAAAAAATGCACGCCTACAATTACGTTTGCAATCGTGTGCAATCGCCCGATGCGCCATGAGCACCGCGCAGGCCTTTCAATCGACTGTGTGCAATATCTCAAGAGTGTAACCCTAAATTTTTAGATAAAAATATTAAAAATTACGTGAGTTGCCAATTTTTAAGTAAAAAAAAACTCACTTTTTGTCGTTTTTTCCAAATTTTTTAAAACTAACTTAGAGTAAATTAATGACTATAAAACTGATTCCATTTTAAAAAACATATCTTAAACTACATTACATAATTTTGTTGTGCAAAAATATTGAGTACCGGTTGCGCAGGACATGTTTGAACACGTGGGGTGAAGGACACCCGTTGTGCCATTTACGATAATAAAAAGGAGTTGTGCCAGTTAATGGTTAAAATCCTATCAATCTAATTTGAAATCCATTGAATTTGTTTGTTATTTTTGTGTGTGTTGCAGGCAATAAAAAGTCCGATATCGTCGCCAGTGGTTCAGGCCAATCACAAAGACTCGCAGCAACAGCAGGTCGAGCAGACAACCCAAACACTCGGCAATTTCCTCAAAACCAGCAGCAGCGACAGTCGAAATCTAATGAGCGAGCCGGTCAACTTCGGTGCCTCCAGCGGTCAAATAGCGCCGAACACGTGAAATTGGAAGAAGCGCATTTATCAGCGCCATCTAGAGCAAAGTTAGAGTCCAATTCTGGACTTCGAAAGAAGCGCGTCAATTCTGCATCGGCTGCAGTCGCGAGTTTGAAGAAGAAGCCGCTCGAGAAGGCCAAACCGAGAGCCAGGGTGAAGAAAGCCGTGAAAGCGGCGACGGCGGTCGGAAAGAAAGTTGTCGTCCTCGCTAATAAAGATCCCTCCCACCACCAAGTGAGTGACAGTAGCAGCAGCGAGTTGTTGAAGGAGGGTAAAGTTGAGGTTCACATGTTCAATCTGAATGCCGAGGCGGCTGAGCCTCCTCCTCCTCCTCCTCTTCCTCCCCGAGCAGTGATGGAGGTCACTCTTGACGACACGGACGAGCCCGGGAGCGAGTCCCAGGACGAGTCGAGTAAAGAGGAGAGTGAGCGCGAGGTCGTCAAGGAGGAGGGAAGGCTGATCACTTCCTCGACCGGGGAGCCAACCCTCGTCTCCGAGGATCTCCAGAGCTTCTACACAACGGTCAAAGCCAATCTGGACTTTATCATATCCGAGCGGAAGCACACGAGCATCGAGCTGGCGGATTTTGCGAGGATTGCTCCAAAAACGCGCGAAGTAGCCTCCCCTTGTTCTAGTAGTGCGGAGCAAGGACAACAGCTGGTTGCTGCTGCTGCTCCTGCGAAACCAATCAATATAATTGAGATTCGTACCGAGATCTCGGTTCCTAAAGAAAAGGCTGACGACGGCGACAAGGCTGAGAATCAAGACTTACTTATTAGTGGCAATCGTCGTCAACAGACGATGTCTGACGAGGAGGGCATTGTTCCCGTTTTCGAGAAAATCGTCACTTCCGATCGAACTGGCGGCTCGACGCTCGAAATCAAGGAAACCGTTGTCGTTAATTCGCTCTCGGACGAGAATATCAAAGTGCTGGAACAGTACGAGGCGATTATGGAAGTCGATAAAGCAACTACGAGTTGAATCTCATTTTGTAAAGTAGAGCGTTAATTTATGGTTTCATTAACTGCCAGGTGGGCACAAATAATTAAAGATTTCCGAGAGAGGTCAGTACAAATAATGTCCCAAAAACGTCCTATTCGAGCACCTTGGGCGGACATAGGACGTCCTATGTCAGTACAAATTTTATTATGATAGCATCCAATGTCAGCAGAGTGTGCTAACATAGGACGTCCTATGTCAGCACATTGTGTAAACATAGGAGGCCCTATGTCAGCAAATTGTGCAAACATAGGACGTCCTGTGCCAGCACATTGTGCAAACATAGGACGTCCTATGTCCGCTCAGTGTACTGATATAATACGTCCTAGGTCAATAAAAATGATGTCCCGACAACGTCCTATGTCAGCCCACTGTGCCGACATAGGACGTCCCATGTCAGCACATTGTGCAAACATAGGACGTCCTATGTCCGTACAGCGTACTGATATGATACGTCCTAGGTCAATAAAAATGATGTACCGACAACGTCCTATGTCAGCCCACTGTGCCGACATAGGACGTCCTATGCCCGCACAGTGTACTGATATAATACGTCCTAGGTCAATAAAAATGATGTACCGACAACGTCCTATGTCAGCCCACTGTGCCGACATAGGACGTCCCATGTCAGCACATTGTGCAAACATAGGACGTCCTATGTCCGTACAGCGTACTGATAT